>NW_016808980.1:756750-769242 GCF_001698545.2 Rhinopithecus bieti
TAAGACGGAGTCTCGTTCTGTCACCCAGGCTGGAGTGCAATGGCACGATCTCAGCTCACTGCAAGCTCCAAGCTCCGCCTCTTGGGTTCACACCATTCTCCTGCCTCAGCCTCCCGAGTAGCTGGGACTACAGGGGCCCGCCACAATGCCTGGCTGATTTTTTGTATTTTCAGTAGAGACGGGGTTTCGCTGTGTTAGCCAGGATTGTCTGGATCTCCTGAACTCGTGATCCACCCGCCTTGGCCTCCCAAAGTGCTGGGATTACAGTCATGAGCCACCGCGCCCAGCCTTTTTTTTTTTTGAGACGGAGTCTTGCTCTGTAGCCAGGCTGGAGTGCAGTGGTGCAATCTCGGCTCACTGCAACCTCTACCCCCTGGGTTCAAGTGATTCTTCTGCCTCAGCCTCCCAAATAGCTGGGATTACCGGCAAGCGCCACCACGCCCAGCTAATTTTTGTATTTTCAGTAGAGACGGGGTTTCACCATGGTGGCCAGGATGGTCTCGATCTCTTGACCTCATTATCTGCCCACCTTGGACTCCCAAAGTGCTGGGATTACAGGCGGGAGCCACTGCGCTCGGCCATGTTTCTCATCTTTTAAACACAGTTGAAGGCTTGTGACTTCTCTACTTGGTGATGTAGAAATGACAGGAGCATCCTTTCCCGACTTTATTATATAATGATTAGCAGATTATATAAGGGTCACATGACAGTGATTAGGCACTTCTGCTTCCGAAGAGCCAGCAACACGAACAATCTACCTGCCTCTTTCTATTTTTTAGTTTTTTTTCCCCATCACCAAAGTAATACATGATTCCAACAATACAGAGGAGTATAGAACAAAAAGCGAAAGAGAAAAGCTACCCCATGACCCAACAATTGGATTTCTCAAAATCTACTAGAGAAACATACACATGTGCACAAAGAGACCTTTTGCATCATTGTTTCTAATGCAAAAGCAATAATGGGAAATATTTAAATCTCCATCACTGAGGTAATGGTATATCCATACTAACAAATACTGTGGATCGCTTAAAAAGGGTGATGCACGGCTGGGCAGTGGCTCACGCCTGTAATCCCAGCACTCTGGGAGGCCGAGGTGGGCAGATCACGAGGTCAGGAGATCGAGACGATCCTGGCTAACACGGTGAAACCCCCATCTCTACTAAAACATGAAAATTAGCCGGGTGTTGTGGCGCCTGTAGTCCCAGCTACTTGGGAGGCTGAGGCAGGAGAATGACATGAACCCGGGAGGCGGAGTTTCCAGTGAGCCAAGATTGTGCCACTGTACTCCTGCCTGGGCGACAGAGCGAGACTTCGTCTCAAAAAAAATAATAATAATAAAATAAAAAATAAAAAAAGGGTGATGCAAACCTACAGAACTCTGTAGGACACACCGTGGAATAAAAACAGAGAGCCATACTGTGAAATGGAAAACAAAACATCACCCAATACTTTATATTTTCTTTTTTTTTTTTTTTTTTTTTTTTTGAGATGGAGTCTTGCTCTGTCGCCCAGGCTGGAGTGCAGTAGCACGATCTCTGTTGACTGTAAGCTCCGCCTTCCAGGTTCATGCCATTCTCCTGCCTCAGCCTCCCAAGTAACTGGGACTACAGGCACCCGCCACCACGCCCAGCTAATTTTTTGTATTTTTAGTAGAGATGGGGTTCACTGTGTTAGCCAGGATGGTCTTGATCTCCTGACCTTGTGAACCGCCCACCTTGGCCTCCCAAAGTGCTGGGATTACAGGCGTGAGCCACCGCACCCAGCCAATACTTTATATTTTCTAAGGGTATATATATAGTCAACTAGGGGCCAGGGTGATGACTCACACCTGTAATCCCAGCACTTTGGAAGGTTGTGGCGGGCAAATCACCTGAGGTCAGGAGTTCGAGACCAGTCTGGCCAGCATGATGAAATCCTGTCTCTACTAAAAAAAAAAAAAATTAGCTGGGTCTGGTGGCAGGCGCCTGTAGTCCCAGGAAGTCCCAGCTTCCTGGGAGGTGGAGGTTGCAGTGAGCCGAGATGGCACCACTGACCCCAGCCTGGGCTACAGGGTGAGACTCCGTCTCAAAAAAACAAAACAAAAAAAGTCAACTGGGGACAGGAACACAGATACAGATATCTGTCTTTCATTCCACAAACACACATTTATGTGATCTGTATTAATATCTTTCTCCCCCAGAAGTCAGTGAGCTCCACGAGGACAAAACTATGTCTGTTTTGTTCATAATTATATCGCTACTACCTGGCATATATGCACTACCTAGCACACAATAGGGTGTTCAACATAATTTGTTTCTGACCAGAATTTTCACTGAATACCTACTGTGTGCCAGGTTTGATGTCAGATTTTTTTTTTTTTTTAATTGAGACAGGGTCTCACTCTGTCACCCTGTCTGGAGTATAGTGGCATGATCATAGCTGACTGCAGCCTCAACCTTCTAGGCTCAAGCAATCCTCCCACCTTAGCCTCCTGAGTGGTGCGGACCACAGTTGCACACCACCACATCTGGCTAATTTTGTTAACTATTTTGTAGAGAAAGGGTCTCGCAATTTTGCCAAGGCTGCTCTCAAACTCCTGGGCTCAAGTGATCCTCCCACCTTGCCTTCCCAAGATGCTGGGATTAGAGGCGTGAGTCACCACACTCGGCCTGATGTTAGGTTTAAAGGGCATAACTGTGAGTGAGACAGACACAGTTCCTGCCCTCACAGAGCATCCAGTCTCCTTATCAGAAAGAGAATATTCATAACATAGGAGTAGGATGAATAAAACCCTAGAATTCAGGATAGAAGATGGTGAATGATATGAGAGGGGTATAGAGCTTAGAGCATGGAGAAGTGACCTCTGAAAGGGTAAATTAAGGATAGTCTCCAGTAGGAGGTAGAATTTGAGCTGGGCTTTGAGTGACTTGGACATGAGAGGATGTCCAGCTTTCCTTCCAGCTGGAGTAAAGGAAGCAATCAAAGGTAAGGACTTGAGGTCAAAAACTCGGCTACCTGTGACTGGGCTCAGTGGCACACGCCTGTAATCCCAGCACTTTGGAAGGCTGAGTCAGGCAGATCTCTCGAGGTCCAGAGTTCAAGACCAGCCTGACCAATATGGTGAAACCCCATCTCTACTAAAACCACAAAAATAAGCCGGCCTGTAGTAGCACGTGCCTGTGGTCCCAGCTACTCAGGAGGCCGAGGCTAGAGAATCGCTTGAATCGGGGAGGCGGAGGTGGCAGTGAGCCAAGATCACACTACTACACGGTAGCCTGGGACACAGAGGGAGACCCTGTCTCAAAAAAACAAAAATGAAAACACAAATTCAGCTACCTGCAAGCACGTAATGTGGACAAATACGAGGTACTAGAGTACTATAGCCTCGCACTGCGTAGGACCGGAAATTAGTAATGTAATCTAACATAGTACCTGGCTCACAGCAGGCATCCAGTAAGTACTTCTGTGAGAAAACAAATATTGTTGAATCCCTTCCATCTTCAGCTGACTTGTGGCCAAGCTTCTCGCTCACCAGGCATGACCAGATACTCTGATTTTTGGAGACAAGTTAGAGATCCAGATTGTTTATTTATTTATTTACTTACTTATTTAGAGATAAGGTCTTGATCTGTCATCCAGACTGGAGTACAGTGGCATGATCATGGCTCACTGCAACCTCAAACTCCTGGGCTCAAGGGATACTCCCACCCCAGCCTCCCACATAGCTGGGACTACAGGCTCATGCCATCATGCCCAGTTAATTATTTTGTGAAGACATGGGATCTCACTATGTTGCCCAGGGTGGTCTCAAACTCCTAGCCTCACGTGAGCCTCCCACTTCAGCCTGCCAAAGTGCTGGGATTACAGGCACCAGCCACTGCGTCCAGCCTGGAATCCAGATTTTTAAATAAAATTTCTTAATTGTAAACACCATTTGTAAGTATACCTCCTGTTTCTATCTGTTGACAGGGCCTAGAAGAAATGGCGCCCCTGTAGCAACAAGCGCCTAGACTAAGACTAACCAGAGCTTAGTCCGTGGAACCAGGGCTTCCTGGAGAAATGGCTGATTCCCAGGGATGGGTCAGGGAAACTACAACGTAAGGTTGGAACATATTATTCAGCCAGAAAGTAGGATGTGCCCAAAGAATGACGGGACGCGTTAAAAGCACACAAAAGCTAGGATGGAGAGTCCCTATTGGCCAGATCTGGGGCAATGTGAGTATCAAAATAAATAATAATAGCAGATTATAATAACTTAATTGTGGGGAGAGAAGTTAGGAGCCCATACTAATGCTAAACATAAAATATCATGATTCAGCCAGTAATCCCAGCACTTTGGGAGGCCGAGGCAGGTGGATCACCTGAGGTCAGGAGCCTGGCCAACATGGTGAAACCCCATCTCTACAAAAATACAAAACAAAATTAGCCGGTAATGATGGCGGGTGCCTGTAATCCCAGCTACTTTGGAGGCTGAAGAGGGAGAATTACTTGAACCCAGAAGGGGGAGGTTGCAGGGAGCTGAGATCACACCACCGCACTCCAGCCTGGGTGACAGAGCGAGACTCTGTCTCAAAACAGCAACAACAACAACAACAACCATGTTTTATTTATTTATTCTTTTTAGGCTAGTCAAGTGAAGCAATGGGAATGGAGAAGAAACAAATCTATAACTGGTTTTGATGAATTAGTTGTAAGCACCACTGCCATTGGACCAGCTAATACCATGGTTATCACAGGAGTGTGTCTGAGGCTGTGTTTGGCCCTGAGTGCCAGGTCTGCACCCTGCACTAAGGATGGGTGAGGAACAACAGGCAGTTGAGCTGGTTGGTGCTACAGGTAACAATAGTACCTACCAAAATACAAGTTAAATGAGATAGTCCTTGTGATACGATAACATGTTAATTATTCAATTAGCATTAGCTATCATGATTCAACCCTTTTATATGTTTTAAAGCTTAGAGAAATACTTTATCCATAGTGGCTGCATTTATTACATTTCTGTTGATTGAATGAAATGATACAGTTTTGCTAACTACTAGCTCTTACTTCCCATACTGTTTTCTTTTCAGGATCCTCACTCTAGTCTAAGAGCATAATTTAATTGTGTTGTCAGACAGCTTATCTTCAGGGTTATGACATGGAGTCATACTGCCTGGGACATCATCTTTATTTATTTATTTTTTTGAGACAGGGTCTCTCTCTGTCGCCCAGGCTAGAGTGCAGTGGTGCCATCTCGGCTCACTGCAACCTCCACCTCCCAGGCTCAAGCGATCCTCCTACCTCAGCCTCCCAAGTAGCTGAGACTACAGGCGTGCACCACCATGCCCTTGTATTTTTTGTAGAGACAGGCTTTGGTCATGTTGCCCAGGCTGGTCTCAAACTCCTGAGTTCAAGCAATCCACCCACCTTGGCTTCCCAAAGTGCTGGGATTACAGGCATAAGCCACTGCGCCCAGCCTCACCATCTTTCTAAGCCTCAGTTTCCCCACCTGTAAAATGGAGCTGATCATACTATCTTCTTCATAAGGTTATTTGCATATTGAATGGGATAACATGTGCAAAGAAGTTCCCCCAGTGCCTGGAAGGGAGTGATCCTGCATCAAATGTTATCCATGATTAGGATTCTTGTTGTTCCACATGAATTTGCTGGGTGCTACAGATTCTGTCTGGCTCCCAAAGCTCAGAATTCATTCTGGCCTCCCACGGGTGGAGGCAGGGTTTGGGGGAGGTTTGTAATTCTAAAGATGGCACGTCTTGAACTGAAAGCTGGCACTGTCAAGCTTCTTCACAATCAGTAAGAACGGCTTTCTTCACCCTTTTCCCTAAATATAAACCCAACTGCCAATCGCTTTAAAGTCTTCATGTCTGCAGCAGAAGCAATCCATGAGTCCAAAAGTGAGGCAGCTGGCAGAGGGCTGTTGTTAGTGGGATCCACCCAGCCCGGCCCAGCTCCAGGGAGACACACTTCATGGGATTGGATGTAGGCAACTCAGCATTTCTTCCTTATGACTCTTAATTGCACCTGAAAACAGTAACCCCGAGGTTACCAACCCTGGGTGTGTACTACAACAGTCTCTTAAAGTACTGGGTTTCAGGGCCGGGCACAGTGGCTCACTCGTGTAATCCCAGCACTTTGGGAGGCCAAGGTGGGCGGATCATTTGAGGTCAGGAGTTCAAGATCAGCCTGGCCAATATAGTGAAACACCATCTCTAGTAAAAATACTAAAATTAGCCGGGCATGGTGGCAGGTGCCTGTAATCCCAGCTACTCAGGAGGCTGAGGCAGAATTGCTTGAACCCAGGAGGTGGAGGTTGCAGTGAGCCGAGACAGCACCATTGTACTCCAGCCTGGGAGACTCTGTCTTAAAAAAAAAAAAAGAAAGAAAAGAAAAGAAAAATTAGGCCCGGCGCGTGGCTCAAAGCCTGTAATACGCCAGGCACTTTGGGAGGCCGAGACCGGGCGGATCACAGTCAGGGAGATCCAAGACCATCCTGGCTAACAATGGGGTAAACCCCCTGTCTCTACCTAAAAATACAAAAACTAGGGCCGGGCGACCTGGCGGGCACCTGTAGTCCCCAGCTAGCTCGGGAGGCTGAGGCAGGAGAATGGCGTGAACCCGAGAGGCGGAGCTTGGCAGTGAGCTGAGAATCCGGCAGCTGGCAGCTCGACCCGGGCGAGAGAGCAAAAACTCCGTCTCAAAAAAAAAAAAAAAAAAAAAAGAAAAAATTAGCCAGGCAAGGTGGCCAGGCAGCGCTGTAATCCGCAGGCTAGCTCAGGAAGCTGAGGGGCAGGGAGAATCGCTTGAACCAGGAGGCGGAGGTTGCAGTGACCAGATGCACCGCCATTGCACTCTACGCCTGGGTGACAAGAGCAAAACCCGTCTCAAAAAAAACAATAACATAAGGCTGGGCACGGTGGCTCACGGGCCTGTATCCAGCACTTTTGGGAGGCCCAAGGTGGGTGGATCACGAGGTCAGGGAAGATCGAGACCATCCTGGGGCTAACACGTGAAACCCCTCTACTAAAAAAATACAAAAACTTAGGCCCTGGCGTGGTGGTGAGTGCCTGTAGTCCCCAGCTTCTTGGGAGAGCTGAGCAGGAGAATGGTGTGAAGCCTGGGAACGCAAGAAGGCTTGCAGTTAGCCCAAGATTGGGCCACCCACAGGCACTCCCAGCCTGGCAACCAGAGCAAGACTCCATCCAAAAAATAAATAAATAATAGTATATATAGCCTATATATATAAAATAAAATTTAAAAAATTAAAAAACAAAAATTGCCTGGGTGTGGTGGCAGGCCCCTGTAATCCCAGCTACTGGGGAGGCTGAGGTGGGAGAATCAGTTGAACCTAGGAGGTGGAGGTTGTAGTGAGCCAAGATCTCACCACTGCACTCCAGCCTGGGCAAAAGAGTGAGATTCTGTCTCAAAATAAATAAATAAATAAAATAAAAAATGGGCAAAGGACTTGAATAGACATTTCTCCAAAGAAGATACACAGATGGCCAATAAGCATGTGAAAAGATGTGTGTCATCACTAATCATTAGGGAAATGTAAATCAAAACCACAGTGAGATTCTACTTCAAACCCTCTAGGTGGCTATAATAAAATGTTTTGAAAAGAAAAATAACAAATGCTGGCAATGATGTAAAGAATGGAATACTGCTACTTGCTGGTGGGAATGTAAAATGGTGCAGCCGCTGTAAAGAACAGTCTGGCAATTCCTCAAAAAGTTAAATGACCATATGCCTCAGAAATTCTACTCCTAGGCATATGCCCAAAAGAATTGAAAATAAGGACTCAAAACAGACACTTGTACATCAATGTTCATTGCAGTATTATTCACGTTAGCCAAAAGGTAGAAACGACCCAAGTGTTTGCTGACAGATGAATGGATAAAGAAAATGTGGTGCATCCATACAATGGAATATTATTCAGCCTTAAAAAGGGAGGAAATTCTTTGGGAGGCCGAGGTGGGTGGATCACAAGGTCAGGAGATGGAGACCATCCTGGCTAACACGGTGAAATCCTGTCTCTACTAAAAAAAAAAAAAAATTAGCCAAGCATGGTGGTGGGCGCCTGTAGTGCCAGCTACTCGGGAGGCTGAGGCAGGAGAATGGCATGAACTCAGGAGGCGGAGCTTGCAATGAGCCGAGATAGAGCCACTGCACTCCAGCCTGGGCAAAAGAGCAAGACTCCATCTCAGAAAAAAAAAAAAAAAAAAAGAGGAAATTCCAATGCTACATCATAAATAAACCTTAAAAATGTTGCGTTAAGTGAAAGAAGCCAGTCACAAAAGGACAAACATTGTTGTGATTCCATTTAGATCAGATGTCTGTAATAGGCAAATTCATAGAGACAGAAAAAGGATTAGATGTTACCAGTGACTGGAGAGGGAGGAATGGAGAGCTATTTCTTAATATTTGGAGTTTCTGTTTAGGTTGCTGAAAAAATTTTGGAAGCAGAGGTGATGTTTGCACAACATTGTGAATGTAATTAATGCCACTGAAGTATATGCTTTATTGTGGTTACAATGGCAATTTTTATGTTATGTATGTTATCACAATTAAAAACTTTTTGGGGGGACCAGGCCAGTGGCTCACGCCTGTAATCCCAGCACTTTGGGAGGCTGAGGCGGGTGGATCACTTGAGGTCAGGAGTTCGAGACCAGCCTGGTCAACACGGTGTAACCCTGTCTCTACTAAAAATGTGGAAAAAAAAAAAAAAATAGCTGGATCTGATGGCACACACCTGAAATCTCAGCTACTCAGGAAGCTGAGGCAGGAGAATTGCTTGAACCCAGGAGGTGGAGGTTGCAGTGAGCCATGATCACACCACTGGACTCCGTGCACTCCAGCCTGGGCAACAGAGCAAGACTCTGTCTCAAAAAAAAAAAAAAAAGAATGGTGTGGCCAGGCACAGTGGCTCATGCCTGTAATCCCAGCACTTTGGGAAGCCAATCTGGGTGGATCATTTGATGTAAGGAGTTTGAGACCAGCCTGGCCAACATGGTGAAACCCTGTCTCTACTAAAAATACAAAAAAATTAGCTGGACGTGGTGGCACACACCTGAAATCCCAGCTACTAGGGAGGCTAAGGGAGAAGAATTACTTGAACCCCAGAGGCAAAGGTTGCAGTAAGCCGAGATGGCACCACTGCACTCCGGCCTGGGTGACAAAGCGAGACTCCATCTCGAAAAATAAATAAATAAATAAATAAATAAATAAATAAATAAATAACAAAAGATCTGGACAGACACTTCACAGAGGTAAAACATACAAATGGCCAATAAGCAAATGAAAAGGTACTCAATGGCATTCATCATTATGAAATCTAAAACTGCATGATACCACTACACACTCAGTAGAATGGCTAAAATAAAAGTGTCTGACAACCAAATGTTGGTGAGAATGTGAAGCAACTCATACCTTGTTAGTGGTAATGGGAAATAGTTGGAAAATAGCTCGGTTTGGCAGTTTCTAATAAAATTAAACACACATTGACCGGGCGCAGTGGCTCACGCCTGTAATCCCAGCCCTTTGGAAGGCCGAGGTGGGCAGATCACCTGAGATCAGGAGTTCAAGACCAGCCTGGACAACATAGTGAAACCCCATCTCTATAAAAATACAAACATTAGCCGGGCATGATGGCAGGTGCTTGTAATCCCAGCTACTCAGGAGGCTGGCACGGAAGAATCACTTGAACGCAGGAGGCAGAGGTTGCAGTGAGCCGAGATCATGCCATTGCACTCCAGCCTGGGCAACAGAGCAAGACTCCATCTCAAAAACAAAACAAAAATTAAACACACATTTACCAAATGACCTGGAAATTCTACTTCTATGTGAATACTTAGTTTTGAAATGTCTTGTTAATTGTGATGACTTTGTTCTATCCTCAGCCAGTGTCTCAAGTCACAATGTACACATGAGGTGCAGTTTACTGTAAATGAAGGTGGATTCAAATCCCCCATTTCAATGTCTTCTTGTTAGTATTCATTATTTGGTTGCAGTTCTTGTCAGATATTATGAGATCGTTATGTTTTTACCATTACGTGGCTGACCCTTGATATAATAGAAACTGTAAAATGCTATGAGCTGGTGGGATAACGAATGAATGCAATTTTCTGGAGGCAGTTTGTTTTGTTTTGTTTTGTTTTGTTTGAGACAGGCTGTCATTCTGTCGCCCAAGCTGGAGTGCAGTGGAGTGGTCTCGGCTCACTGCAACCTCTGCCTCCTGGGTTCAAGCGATTCTCCTGCCTTAGCCTCCCGAGTAGCTGGGATTACAGGCATGTGCCACCACACTCGGCTAATTTTTGCAATTTTTTGGTAGAGACGGGGGTTTCACCATATTGTCCAGGCTGGTCTCAAATTCCTGACCTCAAGTGATATGCTGGCCTCTGCCCCCCAAAGTGTTGGGATTACAGGCGTTAGCCTCCGCCCCCTGCCAGGGGCCTCATTTTTATGTGATCATTCCCGCGTGGCTTTCTTGTTTAAGATGGAATCATTCACTGTTACATTTCCAACACTTAGCAGGACACTTAGCACACAGGGTTATTGGTTGAATGAATATTTACCTGCCAGTGTCTCCTCTGTTAAGACTCCTTTTAGGCCGAGACTCTGTCTTTTTTTTTTTTTAATTTTTGTTTTCAGCCAATGTACAGTAAGCCATGATGGGCAGAGGCAGGAAATACTTAGAGAACTGG
This sequence comes from Rhinopithecus bieti, assembly GCF_001698545.2. NCBI lineage: Eukaryota > Metazoa > Chordata > Mammalia > Primates > Cercopithecidae > Rhinopithecus > Rhinopithecus bieti. Next base: position 767,430 of record NW_016808980.1, read on the forward strand.
AAAGAATAAAGGAGCCGGTGTTCTCTGCAGAGCCAGGTGAGTCTGTGAGATGCTCACACGCCCCCTGGTGGTGTCAGTAGGAATTCTTCCTGGCTCTCAGCAATTTGGCAATCTTGAAGAATCAGCTGAAATCAAGATGAAATTATCTACCCACAGGTTTAAATATGTAGCAATACATGATGGGGTAAATTATGCCTAACTTAGATAAGTATAGCGATAAATTTTACATGTGGCCTGAGGCTGATAGAACTCTGACGCCTGAGAGTTACAGGATTTGACGGCTGGAGTTATTTCTGATTCATCTTAACTGTTATTAAAGCATCATTGTTTGTTTATTTATTTCTTTTTTAAGAGGAAAAAAAGTCACCCAGGCTGGAGTGCAATAGCACAATCATGGCTCATTGCAGCCTCAACGTCCTGGCATCAAGCAGTCCTCCTCAGCCTCCCAAAGTGCTGAGCCTACATGTGCATGCCACCATGCCCAGATAATTTTTGTGTTTTTTGTAGAGATGGGCTCTTGCTATGTTGCCCAGGCTGGTCTCGAACTCCTGGGCTCCAGGCAAGTGCCTTAGCCTCTCAAAGTGCTGGGATTACAGATTAAGCCACCTCACCTGGTCCCAAATTTTTAATTAAAAAGTGGTACATGAAGTTGATACAAATATTCAGACAACACAAAAGGAAACAGAAGGACGAGTCTTTCTCCAGGCCCAGAACCCAAGACCCAGTTCCCTAGATGCCCTTTTGTTGTTGTTTTCTTTTCATATAAAATAGAGACAGGGTCTTGCCATGTTGCCCAGGCTGGTCTCGAACCTCCAGGCTCAAGTGATCCACCTGCCTCAGCCTCCCAAAGTGCTGGGATTACAGGCGCGACCCACCACGGCCAGGCCAGTTTCCCTTTCTAATAGGAACCACTGGTACCAGATTCTCAGAAATCTTCCCAGGAGGCTGGATGTGGTGGCTCACGCCTGTAATCCCAGCACTTTGGGAGGCCAAGACGGGTGGATCACCAGAGGTCAGGAGTTCGAGACCAGCCTGGCCAACATGATGAAACCCCATCTCTACTAAAAATATTAAAAAATTAGCCGGGCGTGGTAAGTGGGCACCTGTAATCCCAGCTACTCAGGAGGCTGAGGCAGGAGAATTGCTTGAACCCAGGAGATGGAGGTTGCAGTGAGCCAACATGGTCCCACTGTACTCCAGCCTGGGTGACACAGTGAGACTCTGTCTCAAAAAAAAAAATCTTTCCAGTAGGGCAATTGACTCATCCTGTTTTGCCTGGGACTTTCCCAGTTTTGGGAAAGTCCCAAAACTGGGAAAAAAAAGTCCCACATCTTGGGAAACCCCTCGCTCCCAGGCAAACCTGGACACTTGATCACCCTACTTTCCAAAGGCATCTATTTATCCTATACAAACATACACATATATTAGTTGCATGACTTGGCATCTTGGTGTTGTTTTAGTTAAAAAATATATTTTGGGCCAGGTGCAGTGGTTCACGCCTGTAATCCCAGCACTTTGGGAGGCCGAGGTGGGCAGATCACCTGAGGTCGGAAGTTCAAGACCAGCCTGGCCAACATGGCAAAACCCTATCTCTACTAAAAATACAAAAGTTAGCCGGGAGCAGTGGTGTGTGCCTGTAATCCCAGCTACTCGGGAGGCTGAGGTAGGAGAATTGCTTGAAACAAGGAGGCAAGGTTGTGGGGAGCCCAGATTGTGCCACTGCACTCCAGTCTGGGTGACAGAGCGAGACTCCGTCTGACAAAAAAAAAAAAAAAAAAAAAAAAAAAAAAAAAAAAAAAAAGGGTCAAAAAAA
>NW_016808980.1:769846-806586 GCF_001698545.2 Rhinopithecus bieti
TCCCGTTTAAAAAAAAAAAAAAAAAAAAATATATATATATATATATATATGTGTATATATGAGATGATTCAATATCAGCTTCATATTTATTTAACAAATATTTGTGTAGTTACCTAGCATGCACCAGGCATTATTTTGGAAGCTGAAGATCCAACAGTAAACAAAATTGACAAAACCCCCTGACCTCATGGAATTGACATACTAGTAATTATATCTATTGCATTTATTTAATCAACCCCCAATCATCATTCTGGTTGCTTCCAGTATCTTCCTACTGTGACAACACTGTCCTGAATATCTGTGTGCATGTAGCTGTGTCACACGCATGAGGGTATCTATAGCAGCGCTGTCCAATGGATCTTCCCGCAACGATGGAAATGTTCTATGTCCGCTCTTTTCAATGTGTAGCCACGAGTCACATGTGGCTATTGAGCACTAGACATATGGCTGGTAAGACTGAGGAATAGAATTTAAAATTTTATTTAATTTGTTTTTTTGTTTTTGTTTTTTGTTTTTTGTTTTTCTTGAGATGAAGTCTCGCTATGTTGCCCAGGCTGGAATGCAGTGGTGCCGTCTTGGCTCACTGCAAGCTCCTCCTCCCAGGTTCACGCCATTCTCCTGCCTCAGCGTCCCTAGTAACTGGCACTACAGGCACCCACCACCACGCCCGGCTAATTTTTTTGTATTTTTTAGTAGAGACGGGGTTTCACCGTGTTAGTAGCCAGGATGGTCTCGATCTCCTGACCTTGTGATCCACCCGCCTCAGCCTTCCAAAAGTGCTGGGATTACAGGTGTGAGCCACCATGCCTGGCCTTTTTTTTTTTTTTTTTTTTTTGAGAAAGGGTCTCTGTCAGTCAGGCTGGAATGCAGTGGCACAATCATGTCTCACTGCAGCCTCAACCTCTAGAGCTTAAGCGATCCTCCCACTTTAGCCTCCTGAGTAGCTGGGACCACAAGCGTGCACCACCACATGTAGCTAGTTTTTTTTTAATGTAGAGATGGTAGGCGGGGGTGGGGTGGGGGTCTTGCTATGTTGATTAGGCTGGTCTCGAACTCCTGGCCTCAAGTGATCCTCCCATGTTGACCTCCCAAAGTGCTGGGATTACAGGTGTGAGCCACTGCACCTGGCATTAATTTTTTTTTTTTTTTTTTTTGAGACAGGGTCTTGCTCTTGCCCAGGCTGGAGTGCAGTGGCAAGATCACAGCTCACTGACACTTTGAACTCCTGGGCTTAAGCAGCCCTCCTCCGAGTAGCTAAGACTACAGGCACATCCATGCCACTGCACTTGGCTAATTTTATGTTTGTTTGTTTGTAGACAACGGGGTGTTGGTACGTTGCCCAGGTTGATCTTGAACTCCTGGCCTCAAGTGATCCTCCCACTTACTTTTGTATTTTTTGTAGATACAGGGGAGGGAGTTGGAGGCAGTGGGGTGTCTCACTATGTTACCCAGGATGGTCTCAAACCCCTGGACAAAAGCGATCCACCTGCCTCAGCAACCCAAAGTGCTGGGATTACAGGCGTGAGCGGCCACGCCCAGCCTCTTCTTAAATTTAAGCAAACAAATTTTAATAATGATGCCTGACGCCTGTAATCCCAGCACTTTGGAAGACCAGGACAGGAGGACCATTTGAGCTCAAGAGTTCGAGACCAGCCTGGGCAACATGGTGAAACCCTGTCTCTACAAAAAATTTAAAAATTAGCTGGCTATGGTGTGCACGCCTATAGTCCCAGCTACTTGGGAGTATGGGGTGGGAGGATGGCTTGCACCCATGAGGCGGAGTTTGCAGTGAGCCAAAACTGTGCCATTGCCCTCCAGCTTGGGCAACAGAGCCAGATCCTGTCTCAAAAAAGAAAAAAAAAAGCCTAGGCAACATAGAGAGACCTTGTCACTACAAAAAATAGAAAAAATAGCTAGGTGTAATGGCACATGCCTGTAGTCTCAGCTACTCAGGAGGCTGAGGCAGGAGGCTCACTTGAGCCTGGGAAGTCAAGGTTGCAGTGAGCTGTGATCACGCCACTGCATTCCATCCTGGGTGACAGAGACCCTGTCTCAAAAAAAAAGAAAAAAGAAAGAAACAGAGGAAGAAAGAAAGGGAGGGTGGGAAGGAAAGAAGGAGGGAAGGAAGGAAGGAAGGAAGGGAGGGAGGGAGAGAGGGAGGGAAAAAGAATTTTTTTTCTGCCTCAGCCTCCTGAGTAGCTGGGACTACAGGCGTGCACCACCAGACCCAGTTAATTTTTGTATTTTTAGTAGAGACAGTGTTTCACCATGTTGGTCAGGCTGGTCTTAAACTCCTGACCTCAGGTGATCCACCCACCTCGGCCTCCCAAAGTGCTGAGATTACAGGCATGAGCCACCATACCCAGCTTTTTTTTTTTTTTTTTTTTTAAAGAACATGATTCAACTGTATTGCTGTCTACAAGAAACTCACTTTATAGACTGGCTCTGAAAGGATGGAAAAAGATATTTCATGCAAATAGTGACCAAAGAACAGGAGGGCTGGCAATACTAATATCAGAAAAATTACTTGTCCAGGCCGAGCACGGTGGCAGGAGTTCAAGACCAGCCTAACTAATATGGTGAAATCCTGTCTCGACTAAAAATACAAAAATTAGCCAGGCGTGGTTGTGCATGCCTGTAGTCTCAGCTACACAGGAGGCTGAGACAGGAGAATCACCTGAACCCAGAAGGCAGAGGTTGCAGTGAGCCAAGATCACACCACTGCACTCCAGTCTGGACGATAGAGCAAGACTCCATCTCAAAAAAAGAAAAAAGAAAAATTACTTGTCCAAAAGATTACAAGAGATAAATAAGGCACTGTATATTAATAAAAAGTTCAATGCAGCCAGAAGATATAACAATTATAAACATTTATGTACCTAATAACAGACCATCAGAACATATGAAACAAAAATTGGTAGAATTGAAGGAAGAAATAGACAATTCCACAATAATAGGTCGAGACTTCAATGCCCCACTCCCAAGAATAAATAGAACAAATAGGAGATAAGTAAGGAAATAAAGGACTTGAGCGACACAGTAAGACAACCAGATCTAACACATATACAGACACTACCCAACAAAAGCATACACATTCTTCTCAGGCGCACATGGGATAGCCTCCAGGATGGACCATATGTTAGGCCACAAATTAAGCCTCAAGAGATTTTAAAAGGTAGACATCAGCCAGCCGTGGTGGCTCAGGCCTGTAATCCCAGCACTTTGGGAGGCTAAGGCAGGAGGATTGCTTGTGCCCAGGAGTTTGAGACCAGCCTGGGCAACGCAGCAAGACTTTATCTCTACAAAAAGAGAAAGAAGAAAAGAAAGGGAGAGAGGGAAAGATAAGAAGGAAAGAAAGGGCCGGGGGGCGGGGGGGGGCTCACACCTGTAATCCCAGTATTTTGGGAGGCCGAGGCAGGCAGATCACAAGGTCAGGAGATCGAGACCATCCTGCCTAACACGGTGAAACCCCGTCTCTACCAAAAATACAAAAAGAAATTAGCCGGGCGTGGTGGCAGGCACCTGTAGTCCCAGCTACTTGGGAGGCTGAGGCAGGAGAATGGCGTGAACCCGTGAGGTGGAGCTTGCAGTGGGCCGAGATCGTGCCACTGCACTCTAGCCTGGGTGACAGAGCAAGACTCCGTCTCAAACAAACAAACAAAAAAACAGGAAAGAAAGAAGAAATAAAAGAGATCATACCAAATGTCTTCTCCAAGCACAACTGCATAAGGCTAGACATCAATATGGGGAGGGGGGTAAATAAAAAGAAATCAATATCAAAGAAAAACTGGAAAATTCACAAATTTGTGGAAATTTACACACTCTTAAAGAACCAATGGATCAAAGAAGAAATCACAAGGAAAATTAGAAAATACTCAGAAACAGGCCAGGCACGATGGCTCACGCCTGTAATTCCAGCACTTTGGGAGGCCGAGGTTGGCGGATCACTTGAGGTCAGGAGTATGAGACCAGCCTGGCCAACATTGTGAAGCCCTGTCTCTACTAAAAATACAAAAATTAGCCAGGAGTGGTGGCAGGCACCTGTAATTCCAGCTACTTGGGAGGCTGAGGCAGGGGAATTGCTTGACTCCAGGAGGTGGAGGCTGCAGTGAGCAGAGATCGCACCAATGCACTCCAGCCTGGGCGACAGAGTGAGACTCCATCTCAAAATAAATAAATTAAATAAAGAAAGAAAGAGAGAAAATATTGAGAAACAAATGAAAACAAAAACTCAGCATGCCAAAATTTACTGGACACAGTGAAAGCAGTGCTCAGGGGAAATTTTATAGCTATAAGTGCTTCAAAATCATAGACAGAAAATTGCCAGGGCCTGGGGGTATGGGGATGGGAGGAGGGAACAGGAAGTTATTGTTTAATGGGGACAGAGTTTCAGTTTCAGTTTAGCAAGACGACCAGAATTCTAGAGATAGCTGATGGTAATTATTGCACAATTTGAAATGAATGTGCTTTATTGTTGGGTTTTTTTTTTTTTTTTTTCAGACGGAGTTTCGTTCTTGTTGCCTAGGCTGAAGTTGAGTGACCGTTGGAGTGAATGAACGATCTTGGCCCGCGACAACCTCCGCCTCACAGGTCAAAGGCTTCTCCTGCCTCAGCTTCCTGAGTAGCCGAGGCTACAGGCATGGGCAACGACGCCTGGCTAATTTTTGTATTGTTAGTAAAGACGGGGTTTCACCTTGTTGGCCAGGCTGCTCTCCTATTCGTAGGCTCAAGCGATCCGCCCGCCTCGGCCTCCCAAAGTGCTGGGATTACAGACGTAAGCCACCGTGCCCAGCTCCTTTGTATAAATAAATGATATTGACTTTCGTCTTGCAGCTCAGGAATTAGATGTTATTAAATTTGCTTAAATTTAAGAAATGGCTGGGTACGGTGGTTCACCGCTGTAATCCCAGCACTTCGGGCTGCTGAGGCAGGCGGATCGCTTGCGTCCAAGAGTTCGAGGCCAGCCTCAGCAACAGTGAGACCCGCCCGCTCTCTGCACCGCCCCTTCCCCACCTCCTTTCCCCATCTCTACAAAAAAAATACATAAATAAATAAATAAATAAATTAGTCCGGCATAGTGGTGACTGCCTGTGGTCCAGCTACGCAAGAGGCTGAGGTGGGAGGATCGCTTGAACCCCGGAGGTCGAGGCCGCAGGGAGCCATGATCGCTCCACTGAACACCAGCCTGGGCGACAAAACAAGACCTTTTCCCAAAATAGATTAAATAAATAAATAAATAAATTTTAGGAAAAAGCAATTTGATTGTAAGATAAATAGTGATAAGTGCAAGTGGTGCCAAACTAACGACTTAAATTTAGAAAACAGCGGCCCACGCGCAGAGCCCGTCCCAATTCTGGCAGCCTTTGGATTTGGCTTCCACGTTTTCCAGATTTCCCTCGGCCTCCAGCTCGCTTGGGTCATGGGCCCCAGGGGCCGCGAGGGGCGGCCCACCTACGAGCCCCGCCCCCAACCGCTCAGCGCCCTGCGAGCCCCGCCCCTCCGGCCGCGAGCCCCCCCTCGGCCTACTCCTCATCGGCCGCCGTTGCGCGGCGCAGAGCGGCAGCAAGATGGCGGCGCAACAGCAAGACGGTGGGGGAGCTGCGCAGCTGGCGGGGCCGGCGGCGGAGGCTGATCCCCTAGGCCGCTTCACGTGTCCCGTGTGCTTAGAGGTGTACGAGAAGCCGGTACAGGTGCCCTGCGGACACGTGTAAGCGGCGAGCCCGGGCCTGGTCGGGAGGCACTTAACTGGGAAGGAAATGGAGCTGAGGAGCGAGATGCGTCTCAGGGCGGGAGCCAGAGGACCCACCCAGAGGGGCCTCCCCGGGGTGTCTCCCGGGGCTCCTAAGGGCCGTGAAAGCTGCCGGGGCGTTCTTCTGTCTCGCCCCGCTTACTTCTAAGTATCCCGTCCCTCCGCCCGTCTTAGCCGGGCAGCTGCTGTCCGTTGAGCGCCTGCGATGTTCCAGGCGGCCTGTCAGTCTCCTTCCCACACGTGATAGTGGACTCGTGCCCTGCGGGGACTTTAGGCTCGGAAGTCCGCCCTTGGAGAGCCGACGTTTCCCTTCTAGACCACGTCGCTCTTAAAGCATAGGACATTTGGCATTGAGTCTAGCTGTAGCGAGTTATTCTAATATGAACTAAACTTGGGAGAAACGCTGAACTAGACTAAAACAACAAAAGGGAAGTCTTTATGGGGATCTGGCCAGTTTGCCCTTAGCTGTGAAAGGGGGTGGGAGTTGGCAGATGGGATTGTTAGCATTCTACTTCCTGTGTAGGAGGTTTGTTTCTTTCAGTTTTCAATTAAGCCTTCATGACCTGAATACTGTGAATAGACTGGTTATGATGATTAAAGCAGATATGTGTGAAGATGTCCAGTCCTGGGCTGTGGCCGGGGCTTTCGAGGTTGGTCGGTTTGAATCTAAGCCTTGTTCCATCAGACGCACAAACACACCTGAGTTGAAAGAATTGTAGACAACGTGGCCACCTGCTTCTTGCCTCAGAATTGGCTTTTCCTCTCGTCTCTCTCAGGGCTTATCGTGGGATCACCTTGGCATTGGTCTTGGCACCCCTTCACTAGTCGGCAGGCACAGTAGCCATTGCGCTTCATGGGCATTATTCTCTAGCCACCCTGCAGCGGGGGAGGGTTGGCAGCCATTTTACAGGTAAATACACCGAGGGTCCGACGCTTGCCTGTCGAAGGGTCGCCGTGGCCTAACTCTTCCCAGATATACTGCAGGTGACCGTTTTAATAGGCTAGAGACTAGAGAACAGTGCTTGGCACCTAACTGGCTGCTTGTTGCCTCATCATGTAGCTTTAGGCTATTCCTCTTTGCAATTCAGTTAGCCTGGAACTCCCGTCCCCCCGCCCCCCGCTTTTCAGGCTTCAGGCTTCAGGCTTCAAGTTACTGGTTAAGTTACCTCACCAAACACCATCCCCATCTAAATTACTTCCCCAATTCCTTTCTGAGACTTAACTTCCTTCTCCTTGCTTGCACAGAGCAAAACTTACAGCTCATGATGGAGTGGCCATAACTTTTTTGCCCCTCAACTGACTGGAATGGCCTCTATGTGCCAGATCTTGGGGTAGACTCTGCCTTCAGAGTTTACAGTCCAGTGGATTGATTATAAATAAGTACCAATGACTTGTCAAACTATTGTAAAAATTCATTCTGCAAGTGGGAAGGTATTTCAGGGATCACACCTCTGTGCGTGGGGTGAATGATCAGGTAATGAACTAATAAGTCGTGTAAGCAAGCTTCACGAGAGTTGAAGTGGTCTTTAGCGTTTTCATTGAATCAGCTTATCCTTGGATCAGGTTGACCTGATTTTGGATTAGTTCAGTGGATTTCATTTACTATTAACATTTGTAAAAAGGCTAGACCCAGCACAGTTTGCTAAATGAAGAGCAGCAAAATTTGAGATTTTCTTGAGCTGGGTGAACCTAGGTCAGAGGGCAAGGAAAAGTACTGTTACTCAAACCTTGGCTCTTCTCTGTCCTCACTGTCCTAGCCCCACGTGATCAGCAGTTCAGTGCAAATTGAAGACAGATGGAAGCACCTCTGTGAGGGCAGCCTGAGTCGCCCTTAGCTCCAACCGAATGCTTTCTCCTGTGCCTACTTGATTTTTACCTTTTGTGCTTGGAAAGTTGAGCATCACTGCAACTCTGGCTGGGGCACTGGATTTTTATAAAACTTTATATCAAGCCCTGAATGACTGCGTTCTCCAATCTAGTAGAATACAGCTGGAGAAAGGCAGCTGGCTGGATGCCCAAGAGAGGAGAATTTCTTCCTAGCACTGTGACGGAGTGGAGCATCAGAAGGCTGAACTAGGCAAGGGCCCATAAATAGGAAATAGAAACTGAAAAGCCAGCCCAGGATATTTGAGCAGTTCAAAAGCAGTCTGGTAGTTTGGGTATGTCTCAGGCACAAAGTGACTCGTGAACATTTGATAGATGAGCTGAACCTGTGTGCGTGTGCTTGTGAAGAGACTTCAAGCTGCTTTTTACCTGCATGCTGGGTTTGGTTGCATTATACTTACTGGACCCTCTCTGCTCTCTTGGGTTCCTGTTGTCGTCTGCATTTGTGAACAGGCAACACAAGTGATGGCCACAGGCCCTGCCTGTGTCTACTGCCTTATCGCTTGCCCTTCTCACCATGGTCTACCGCATCGTGGCCCCCAAGGTCTGCCTACCTTCCTTTCCAGTCCTCATTTGTGTGTGGCATCATCTTGGTGTGGAGCTCTGCACCCAAATCTGTGTGGCTGTCCTTGTAATCAGGTCCCACCCAGCTCAAATGCCAACTCCTCAGAAGCAGCTTTCTGTGATCCCCCCCAGCTGGTCTGTTTGCCATATTTCCTTCATATATTTAATCACTATCTGAAATTAACATTTGTGTTTCCCTTCACTCTAGAATGTAAGCATCATGAGAACAGGGCTTTGTCAAGTTTCCATTGCCCTTAGTGGTGAATGAATAGACTCCCTTACCTTCTCTGTACCTGGTTTGGAATTTTGCCTAACAGCATTAACATCAAACTTAGTGACAAGGAGGAAGGAGATTCTTAGAGGCAGTAGAAAATGGTCAAGTGTTCAGAAGATTGCCTTTCATTATATATCCTTAGTTCTTTCTGGCAGATTTGGTTATACTGTCTTAATCTATCAGGTTGGGTAAGTAGCCCAGGGTGTCTTCTCCATTCTTTCTGTATGCCTTATCTCAGCATTACCATCTGCCTAGGCTTTAGGATAGAAACTCGGTCATCTTTGACTTCTTTTCTTCAAAGTCAGTAAGTTGTCAAGTCCTCCTGATTCTGCCTCTCCATGAATGGTTTCCTGAATTCATCCCCTACTGCTTCAGTCAGACCCTCACAGTCCTCTGCCTTTAGCCATCTGTTTGGTTTCTACGTTGTCTCTCCTCACCTTCTCACCTAAAAAAAAAAGAAGTAAAGGACTGGGTGCAGTGGTTCATGCCTGTAATCCCAGCACTTTGGGAGGCCAAGACAGGTGGATCACCAGAGGTCAGGAGTTCGAGACTAGCCTGGCTAACGTGGTGAAACCCCGTCTCTACTAAAAATACAAAATAGCTGGGTGTGGTGGCACGTGTCTATAACCCCAGCCACTTGGGAGGCTGAAGCAGGAGAATCGCTGGAACCCGGGAGGCGGATTTTGCAGTGAACCGAGATCACACCATTTCACTTCAGACTGGGCAACAGCACAACTCTGTCTCAAAAACAACAACAACAACAACACTTTGTTTTCCGTGATAGCACAGAAATGTTTTTCTGAAACCTGGATTTGGTCTTGTTTTGTTAATACCTTGCTTTAAAACTTCTGGCTCCCTACTGCTTATGAGGAAAAGTCTATTAGATTTTTATTTCCTCAGATATATATGAATTTTAAGCCTAAATTAGGCCTAGAATAGTCTTCCCTTCCTCTGCTAGCTGACCTCTTTTTTTAAATGTCAGATGGGTAATGGGCCAACATCTGTAACAAGGTTCGAGGGTGGCACATCTCACACATGTGCATGAACACCCAGTCCTCACGTCCATGAACTACAAAAGGATCCAGCTGAATCGTTTTAAGGCTGATCAGAGATGCTGTCTCTGCAGTCTTTTTTTTTTCCCCCTTGAGACAGTTGCGCTCTGTTGCCCAGGCTGCAGTGCACAACCACCTCTGCCTCCCAGGTTCAAGCAATTCTTCTGCCTCAGCCTCCCAATTAGCTGGGGTTATAGGCATCTGCCACCTTGCCTGGCTAATTTTGGTATTTTTAGTAGAGACGGGTTTCACCATGTTGGCCAGGCTGGTCTCCAACTCCTGACCTCGTGATCTGCCCGCCTTGGCCTCCCAAAGTGCTGGGATTACAGGCTGGGATTACAGGCACCGCGCCCAGCTGTCTTTGCAGTCTTTCCAGCCCTTTCCTTCTCAGGTCACAACTAGTTGCTTTTCCCTTTATGTTTCTGTAGCGCTTTGTCTTCACCTCTAATGATAGCAGCTCCCCTTTATGGTGTGTTTTGTACATGCTGGACACTCTGCCAGCGGTCTGCTCTACAAACTGTATCCTCCCAGCAATCCTAGAGGTAGGTACTACTCTCTCCATTTCACAAAGTAAAGAATAAGATTCAAGAAACCCCACTGAGATCCCTCAGTGGCAGGGCCTAAGGCTTGAAGCCTCAACCTGAACACCTTCACTGCGTATCACAGGAGTTTGCATTTGTTTCTGTAGTTGTGTGTTCTTTGTAGTCAACTCCTATCCCTCAGTTCTTCTGGCCTGGAAGGACTTAGTATTTGAATTGGGAGGAGAGAGCAAGTTGTTTTTTACTCCATTATCCATTGATGTCTTTTTAAAAGTGATCCATATTTGTTTTCTTGTCTCCATGATGCGTGACAGAGGTTCTCCGTATGTCTTGTTCTAGCTTTTGCTCTGCATGCCTGCAGGAATGTCTGAAGCCGAAGAAGCCTGTCTGTGGGGTGTGTCGCAGCGCTCTGGCACCTGGCGTCCGAGCCATGGAGCTCGAGCGGCAGATTGAGAGCACAGAGACTTCTTGCCATGGCTGCCGTAAGAATGTATGTGGAAGTAATGTGGAAGAGTCCATGTCTTTCCATGATAAGATGGGGTAAAACGTACAGCTACCGTGTTGTTTCTGAAGTTAGAGCATGACTAGGTCACTAACAGCACGCGTGCATGCCGATTACCTGTGGTGATGGCTGGGCTGGTTTGTTTTCATAACCTACTGGTTTTTGTTTCTTTTTTTAAGAGTTGGTTAAGTATATATTTTAGCTTTGAAAGCCATAGAAATGAGTTATTCCAGTTTTTTCCTATAAAAGATCAATTTTGGCCGGGCGTGGTGGGTCATGCCTGTAACCCCAGCTCTTTGAGAGTCCAAGACAAGAGCTGGAGGCTAGGAGTTAAGAGACCAGACTGGGCAACATAGTGAGACCTCATCTTTACAAAAAATAAAAGTAGCCGGGTGTGGTGGTATGTACCTGTAGGCCCAGCTACTCAGGAGGCAGAGGCTAGAGGGATCACTTAAGCCCAGGAGTTTGGGATTACAGTAATCTATGATCACGCCACTGCACTCCAGCCTGGCTGACAGCAAGACCCTGTCTCTTAAAAAAAGTCAGTATGAAATCATTGGATTATAATAACAATAGCTAACATTTGAAATGCTCTTGTATAATCAGAGTCAAGTATATTTATTTTCATACGTGTTATAACTGCTACTGGAAAGGAGAAATACTGTTGTCTTATTTTCCAAGAAATATACACAGCCTTGTTGATTTTAGAATCATTAAAATTTTTTAAATTGCAGACCATACAAAAATATACAGTAATGTAGACTTGTTCCTCATTCCAGAGATTATTTCTCAATTTAATCTGGTTCAATTTAAGCCCTGGCAAGGTAGTTCATGCCTGTAATCCCAACACTTTGGGAGGCCGAGGTGGGTGGATTGCTTGAGTCCAGGAGTTCTGGACCAACCTGGACAACATGGTGAAACCTCGGCTCTACTGAAAATACAAAAAACTAGCAGGGCATGGTGGTGTGTGCTTGTAGTCTCAGCTGTTCGGGAGGCTGAGGTGAGAGGATGGCCTGAGCCCAGGAGGCAGATGTCTCAGTGAGCTGAGTTCTCACCACTGCACTCCAACCTGGGCGATAGAGCCGGACCCTGTCTCAAGAAAAAAAAAGTGATTCAGTTTCGAAAGCTACATAACATTTTCTGCCCTTTGACAAACTTTTACCAAAAGTTGGTAAAACTGTAGAATTTTATCAACCCAGTTGTAGAATTTTTGCAAAATGAGATCACACTATAATATATATGTTTCTTCAACTTTTTTCACTTGTTTAAATGTACATTCATTCCCAACTTTTTTTTCACTTTCAGTTTTTTTTCTCTTACATATTGGACAGCCTTGCATGTCAGTTTCATTAACACTTCGATATGGATGCCCATAGTATGAATATACCTTCCCATCTCCTTTTCAGAGTGATTTAGTATTAGCGATGCATAGTAGGGCCATTTTAATGCTGAGTAGGGCTATTTTCTATATCTTAATTGGGGGCTTCACTATTGAGGCTGGGCATGATGGCTTATGCCTGTAATCCTATCACTTGGAGAGGCCAAGGTAAGAGTGAGCTCAGGAGTTCGAAATCAGTCTGGTCAGCATAGTGGGACACTGTATATACCAAAACAAGCCAACAAACAAAACTAGCTGTGTGTAGTGGTGTCTGCATGTAGTCCCAGCTCCTTGGGAGGCTGAGGTGGGAAGATCGCTTGAGCCCAGGAGTTTGAGAGCAGCCTGGGGAATATAGTGGACCCAGTTTCTACAAAAAAATAAAAAAAAAATTGGGGATTCCTCAGTTTGTAGCTTAAAGTCAAGTTCTTTAGCTGGAGGTGAGACCATCATCATGGTAAGCTGGAACTCCAATCTTGGAGCATTTTTCCCCCTTTGACGTTTACTTTTAGAAACTCAAGATACTGAAATACAGTTTCCTACTGCCTTTTTTTTTTTTTTTTTTTTTTTTTTTTTTTTTTGAGACAGAGTCTTGCTCTGTCGCCCAGGCTGGAGTGCAATGGCGTGATCTCGGCTCACTGCAAACTCCGCCTGTTGGGTTCATGCCATTCTCCTGCCTCAGCCTCTGGAGTAGCTGGGACTACAGGTGCCTGCCACCACGTGCAGATATGTGTGTATATATATGTATGCATATATATATGTATATATCTGTTTTTTGTTTTGTTTTGTATTTTTAGTAGAGGCGGGGTTTCACCGTGTTAGCCAGGATGGTCTCAATCTCCTGACCTCGTGATCTGCCCGCCTCGGCCTCCCAGAGTGCTGGGATTACAGGTGTCAGCCACTGTACCCGGTCTCTTCATCTTTATTTATGCATGCATAATGTGGTTTTTGGTTTTTTTTTTTTTTTTTTTTTTGAGACGGAGTCTGGCTTTGTTGCCCGGGCTGGAGTGCAATGGTGTGGTCTCGGCTCACTGCAACCTCTGCCTCCCTGGCTCAAACCATCCTCCCACCTCAGCCTCTCAAGTAGCTGGGACTACAGGCATGTGTCACCACGCCCACCTAATTTTTTTTTGTATTTTTAGTAGAGACAGAGTTTTCATGTTGCCCATGCTGATCTCAAACTTGGGAGCGCAAAGTGATAGTCCACCTCAGCCTCCCTCAGGATTACAGGTGTGAGCCACCATGCTCTGCCCATGATGGGCTTTTTGTTTGTTTTACTGTGTGCTTTTGCTTTTCTCCATTTTCAAGATGAGTTACTGTATGGTTGGCATGCCTCTAAAAATGTTTTTCTTTCCTTCCCTCTTTTCTTCAATTCTTAAAACTTTCTTTCTTTTTAGAAAACCTGTAATGAAGCACTATTCTCTGGGTTTTCTTCTCTATTTTACTATTGCACAGCCTAGATTTTATGTGAAAGGTTGGGCCAGGCATGGTAGCTCACACCTGTTAGCCCAGCACTTTGGGAGGCCAAGGCAGGGATATCACTTGAGGTCAGGAGTTCGAGACCATCCTGGCTAACACAGTGAAACTCCATCTCTACTAAAAATATGGAAATTAGCTGGGCATGATGGCACACGCCTGTAATCCCAGCTACTCAGGAGGCTGAGGTGGGAGAATCACTTGAACCCGGGAGGCGGAGGTTGCAGTGATCCAAGATGGTGCCACTGCACTTCAGTCTGGACTACAGAGTGAGTGAGACTCCGTCTCAAAAAAGAAAAACAAAAAAAAAAGAATTTAGATTTTTTCTTTTTCTTTTTTTTTTTTTTTTTTTGAGACGGTGTCTCACTCTGTCGGCCCAGGCTGGAGTGCATGGCTGGATCTCAGCTCACTGCAACGCTCCGCTTCCTAGTTACGCCATTTTCCTGCCTCAGCCTCCCGAGTAGCTGGGACTACAGGCGGCCCGCACCTCGCCCGGCTAGTTTTTTTGTATTTTTTAAGGTAGAGACGGGGTTTTCCACCGTGTTAGCCAGGATGGTCTCGATCCCTGACCTCGTGATCCGCCCGTTCTCGGCCTCCCAAAGTGCTGGGATTACAGGCTTGAGCACCGCCCCGCCAAGAATTTAGATTTTAAAGATTATTTCTCAGAGTCTGGTGATTGATACTTTAATCAGGGTTGGTGGCTTTTATACGTTTTACCTAAATGATCACTTTTCTCTGCTGCACATAACAGAATGTGGTTTTTGGCTTGCTACAAGGAGACTAGTTTAAATGCTAGTATAGAAAACTTTTAAAAACATCCTAGATTTGGAGCTTGTCTGTGAAGCACACAACCTGTCATGAATAGGAGCAAACCTCTAGGAGAGTTATTTTAGAGTGGAAGCGGATATCCTGATTTAGTTGAATAAAATAGCCTTGTTATTAATGGGAAATCTGCAATAATCAGGGTTTCAGCCCCATCAGCATCGTCAGGAGTCTGGTGAGATTATTTGTCAGGGTAGTGTAGGTCTAGTTTTCTTTGCGCCCTTGTTTGGGACTACATTTGGCCTGTTACAAGGTCCTCACTAACTTGTGGGCTCTGATTCTTCCTATTTGAGTTCTTCCTATCCAAGATCCGGTCCCACGTGGCTACTTGTTCCAAATACCAGAACTACATCATGGAAGGTGTGAAGGCCACCATTAAGGATGCATCTCTTCAGCCAAGGTAAATGACTCAGTCTCCCCTTAGGTGGAGGTCATCTCTTGCTATTAATACAAAGAGGTTGGACACCTTGCATGGTCAGGGGTTTGGTTGTATGAATTGTTATGCTGGCTAAAGCTGATACAAGTATTTTGGGAGGAGTGTGCAAAGGAGGACTCTGGTGTTCAGATGTTAGCTGAGCTATTCTTTTTTTCTTTTTTGAGACGGAGTCTCACTCTGTTTGGGCTGGAGTGCAGTGGCGCAATCTCAGCTCACTGCAACCTCTGCCTCTCGGGTTCAAGAGATTCTCCTGCCTCAGTCTCCCGAGTAGCTGAGATTACAGGCACCTGCCAGCAATCCTGGCTACATTTTGTATTTTTTAGTAGAGACAGGGTTTCGCCATGTTGGCCAGGCTAGTCTTGAACTCTTAACCTCAGGCTATCCTCCTGGCTTGGCCTGTTGGGATCACAGGTGTGAATCACCATGTCCGGCCAGCTGAGCTATTATCTTCAAAACACTTGATCTGAGTCTAAAGTGATCATCAGCGTCCTTGTCATTACACATTCGGTGAGCTTTGCTCCTTTTGGGAGTGTACTGTGGTTGAAGTTTAATGGAAAGGTACAGAAAAATTTTCTTTTTTCCTGTCTTTCACCTTCCAGGAATGTTCCAAACCGTTATACCTTTCCTTGTCCTTACTGTCCTGAGAAGAACTTTGATCAGGAAGGACTTGTGGAACACTGCAAATTATTCCATAGCACGGATACCAAATCTGTGGTAAGAGTAACTTTTTTTTTTTCCCTTAAACTTTATTATGGGAAAGGATCAAGCTTGGAGAAAAATGACGGGATTAGTAGAATGAACTCCTGTATGCCCTTCACCTAGATTCACAGATTGTTAACATTTTACCATATTTGCTTAACCATGCTCTATAATACACATTTTTTGCTGACCACTTGGGAACAAGCTACAGATACCATGACTTTTTGCACCCTGAATAGTTTGCACCCTGATACAGGAGTGTATATGTCTTAAGAACAAGAATGTTTTCTTGGAAAATTATATTTTTGTGTGTATAATTAATCATATTCAAGAAATTTAACATTGATACAATCTAATATCTAATGTAAAATTCATGTTTTAATTTTAACAGTGGTAATGTCCTTCATAGCAATTTTCCCCTCCCCCCAAAGCAGAGGCAGGGATGGTACATGAGTTCTCTGGGTGCTGCATTAAGTCATGTGATGTCTATTGTTGGTAACATTAACTTGGATCCCTTGGTATCCACCAGATTTCTCCATGAAGCTTTTGGAAGTAACTTCTTTGTATTTGTGGGGAAAGAGGATTTAGGTGAAATTATTAGGAAAAGGCTTATCAGTCCTTGGACATTTTACTCAGATATCACTGACTGGCATGTGTAGTTTCCTTTAAAAAAAAAAAAAAAAACATAGGCCGGGCACGGTGGCTCACACCTGTAATCCCAGCACTTTGGGAGGCCAAGGCGGGTGGATCACTTGAGGTCAGGAGTTCAAGATCAGCCTGGCTAACAAACATAGTGAAACCCCATCTCTACTAAAAATACAAAAATTAGCCAGGCATGGTGGTACGTGCCTTTAATCCCAGCTACTTGGGAGGCTGAGGCATGAGAATTGCTTGAACCTGGGAGGCAGAGGTTGCAGTGAACTGAGATCGTGCCACTGCACTCCAGCCTGGGCAGCAGAATGAAACTCCCAAAAAAAAAAAGTATTTGTTCCATCTCAGCAAAGTGTTAACCTTTCTCTCTTAATGTGATTGACAGACCAGGTCTTTTTTTATAGTTAGGTGTATACTTCCTTCTATAGTTTTGTTTTAATTTTTCCATTTATCTCATACTGCTTCTCTTGAACTACATACTCTGTTGTATGGGCAACCTTCAGCTCCATTGCTGTAAACAGTGGTGCAGAGATTTTAGAATTTTAATGAGCTTTTGTGAGAGTACTAGGGCAGCTATCAATGCTCATCTTAAGATAGAACTGGCCATTTTGAGAAACATATCTTTGCCTGTATCTATGTATGTTTATAAGCTAAATTCTTAGATACAGATTGACTTGGTTAAATGTTACTTGCACTCATAATTTTGTTGGATACTATTATTGCTGAACTTTTCTGGTATGGCAGCCTAATTTTCTGTCTTTTTCCCCTCCTTTGGCTTCTGAAATCCCTCCGATTATGTTGTCTATGTTGAGGCCTTCTCTTCAGCCTTTGGCCCTCTCTTCTGTCTTCCTCTTCCTCTGCAAGTTCTTAACTCTGCGTTTCTCCCTTCCCTTTGGAAGCCATCTCCTTTTCAGTCTCTAGTCCCATCCTATGTTCTAGCTCCCCAGCTACAGCTGCCTGTCCACCTCTTCCACTCAGTCTTCTACCATCCCAGATTTCTCTCGTGTCAATCCCCTTTATCACTGTATCCTCTTTGCTGTGGGGTAGGGTTGCACCTTTAAGTGGGGGCACTTAGGTCATCTCTCTTCCTGGCATGAGTTTTCCATGCTCACTGGCCTGGTCGTTTGTATGCGTTGACAGTAACCGCCACCTTCTGGCCTTTTCTCCGTGCTGCTGCCTCTCTTCTGGAGCACCATTTTTTTTTTTTTTTTTTTTTTTGAGACAGAGTCTCACTCTGTCACCCAGGCTGGAGGCTGGAGTACAGTGGCACAATCTCGGCTCACTGCAATCTCCACTTCCAGGGTTCAAGCAATTCTTATGCCTCAGCCTCCCAAGTAGCTGGGACTACAGGTGTGTGCCACCATGCCCAGCTAATTTTTGTAATTTTAGTAGAGAAAGTGTTTCACCATGTTGGCCAGGCTGGTCTCAAACTCCTGATCTCAGGTGATCTACCACTTTTGGCCTCCCAAAGTGCTGGGATTACGTGTGTGAGCCACTGTGCCTGGCCTGGAGCACCCTATCATGTTCTCTTTGCGTTTCCAAATATCTCCCAATCTTCAAAACCCAAATCAACCTGTTGTGTGAGGGCTTTTTGGCCCCATCCCCCTTACCTGAGTATTTCCTTTGTTAAGATGCATATAAGGCTGTGTTTTACTTCCCTGGGACATCGCTCATTGGCTTATTTTCTTAGTTTTCCTCGTGCTTTTGGATTGTCTTCTGTGCTGGATTGGAAGGCCAGTCTAGGCCCCCCACCAGGCTGACTCACTTCTCTGCCTACAGTAGGCAATGAGAAAGGGTGGTATCATGATTTGAACTTTACCCACTCCCACGTGTCATTTGACTTGAGTAGGAAATTTGTAGTGTTTTCTGGGCTGCTGATGTGCACAGGAAGGAGTTACTGGCCCTGGACAGTATGTCAGGAAAGCTGTCCTGGAAGAAAGGAGGCCAGACACAGGCCGCAGAGGGCTGGTGCAAGCTTGGAAATTGGGTGCCTAAGACCTTGCTTTTGTGTTGAAAGGTTTGTCCGATATGTGCCTCGATGCCCTGGGGAGACCCCAACTACCGCAGCGCCAACTTCAGAGAGCACATCCAACGCCGGCACCGGTTTTCTTACGACACTTTTGTGGTAAGTCTGGAGCCTAGGCTCTGATCCCTCCCCTGGGGGAATGGCACGGCTACTTCACTCTTCTCAAAAAGGGAAGTGGGGCCCCCCCGGTGTTGAACTTTGTCACTGTTGTGATGGGCTTCCAGTCTGTATACTGGATACAGTGATAAAGGGGATTGTCAAGAGAGAAATCTGGGATGATAGAAGACTGAGTGAAAGAGGTGAGCAGGCAGCTGTAGCTGGGGAGCTAGATGGGCTTCCAGTATGTATACTGTAGCTACTATACAGTTTCTATTCATGGGCCAGGCAGGTGGCCAGAGTGACATTTATTTATTTATTTGTTTGTTTATTTGAGATGGAGTCTCACTCCGTCGCCCAGGCTGAAGTGCAATGGCATGATCTCAGCTCACTGCAACCTCCACCTCCTGGGTTCAAGTGATTCTCCTGCCTCAGCCTCCTGAGTAGCTGGGACTACAGGCGCATGCCACCATGCCCTGTTGATTTTTGTACTTTTAGTAGAGACAGGGTTTCACTGTGTTGGCCAGGCTGGTCTCAAACTCCTGACCTCGTGATCCGCCCACCTTGGCCTCCCAAAGTGTTGGGATTACAGGCATGAGCCACCACGCCCCGCCCAGAGTGACATTTAAGAAGATGATCTGGGTCAAGCACAGTGGCTCACGCCTGTAATCCCGGCACTTTGGGAGGCCAAGGTGGGCAGATCACGAGGTCAAGGGTTCGAGACCAGCCTGGCCAACATAGTGAAACCCTGTCTCTACTAAAAATACAAAAAATTAGTCGGGTGTGGTGGCGGGTGCCTGTAATCCTAGCTACTTGGGAGGCTGAGGCAGGAGAATCACTTGAACATGGGAGGCAAGGTTGCAGTGAGCCAAGACTGCGCTACTGCACTCCAGCCTGGGCAACAGAGCGAGACTCTGTCTCAAAACAAAACAAGAAGATGATTTGGTCAGTCTTGAGACAGAGACAGTGATGCTTGCTCTTTCCATCTCCTAGCCCTGCCCCCAAAATTTTGTCTACTTTTCTTGTGGTTTATATAACTTTTGCCTGTTATAGAACTTGGTTTGGGGCCAGGTGCAGTGGTTCATACCTATAATCCTAGCGTTTTGGGAGACTGAGGCAGGTGGATCACTTGAGCTCGGGAGTTTGAGACCAGCCTGGGCAACATGGTAAAACCTTGTCGCTGCAAAAAATACAGAAATTAACCAGTTGTGGTGGCTCCTGCCTGTAGTCCCAGCTACTTTGAGGGAGCTGGGACAGGAGGATCTCTTGAGCCCAGCAGGCAGAGGTTGCAGTGAGCTGAGATCATGCCACTGTACTGCAGCCTGGGCAACAGAATGAGACCCTGTCTCAAAAAAAAAAAAAAAAAAAAAAAATTTGGACTTGGGAAGCTCAAGCTCACATGTCCATGGGGACCATAATTGAAATGATCCTCCTGAGGATTTCCAAGCCGGGTTGTGCCTGACTCATTATGCTGCCATCACCTCCACCCCTTGTTTTCCTGTGGAAATGCAGGCGCAGCATTGCCTAGCTTCTCCGTTCCCCCACCCCATGCCCAAAGCAGGACAGGAAAATTTCACAGGAAGTTTCACAGGTTTTAATTATCTTCAAAAGTACTTCAGGTCAAATAGCATATATCCACTAGCCAAATACGGCTGTCAGGTTTCTATTCTTTCCCTAGAGCTGGGTGGTTTCAAAGGGGCACACTGTTGTCTTGGCATTATAGTAATAGGTAAATTTGGCCAACTATATCAGGTAAACCTCTTATGTATATAGATGTCAGGTTAGGATTTTAGAGTGGTGTTCGGTCTTAATGGCTGAATTTCAGTATCTAAGAAAGAAAGCTCTTTCCTAAATTGTCATAAAGAATATTTATTCTCAGTCTGACAGTGTCTGAAACTCAGACTTCAGAATAACTCCCTTTTTGTTAATGTGACACAGATGAATGTAATTCCTAAAAATGCCTCATTGAAGAGGGCTGGTTGCACTATAGTTTCTGCTGTACTGTATGGCTCTAAAAAACTGATTCTGTACTGGGCACTGATTCCACCTCTCAGAAACAACTCTTCAGCTCAGTGCATCTGTGTGCTCTGTTCCAACAAACTTATAAACGTTCTGAGCACTTGGTCTGTGCCAGGCTCCATTCATGTGCTGTGTGGGTCTCTCAATCTCCATTTAAGGGAGGCATCCTTATCTTCATTTAAGAATAAGGCAGCAGACTGGCCAGGTGCAGTGGCTCACACCTGTAATCTCAGCACTTTGGGAGGCTGAGGTGGGTGGATCACGAGATCAAGAGATTGAGACCATCCTGGCCGACATGGTGAAACCCTATCTTTTTTTTTTTTTTTTTTTGAGGCGGTATGTCATCACTCTGTCGCGCCCAGACTGGAGTGCAGTGCCGGATCTCAGTCACTGCAAGCTCCGCCCTCCTGGGTTTTACGCCATTTCTCCGCCTCAGCCTCCCGAGTAGCTGTACTTTACAGGCCCCGGCCACCTCTCCTGCTTAGATTTTTGTATATTTAGTAGAGACGGGTTTCACCCGGTTAGCCAGGATGGGGTCTATCTCCTGATCCTATGGATCCGCCCGTCTCAGCCTCCCAACAGTTCTGGATACAGGCTTGAGCCACCGTGCGCCCGGCGCGGTATAAACCCTATCTCTACTAAAAATACAAAACATTAGCTGGCCATGGTGGCGCACGCCGGTAACTTCCCAGCTACTTGGAGCTGAGGGCTAGGAGAAATCCGTCTTGAACCTGGGAGGCAGGATTTGCAGTGAGCTGACGTCCACTGTACTCCGGCCTGGCAACAAGAGCAAGACTCCATCAAAAAAAAAAAAAAAAATAAAAAGATAAGGCAGCAGAGACAGATTAATTTTCCAAGTTACATAGTCTAGCATCCACAGACAGTTGAGATCCAGTCCCTGGCAGCCTGCTCCAGCAGTTGCTAGGCTGTCCTGCTTCTACTGAAAGCCAGTCTTTGCATGTGGGAAGAGTTGCTGAGGCGTCATGTCTATTTTTGCCCTTAGGATTATGATGTTGATGAAGAGGACATGATGAATCAGGTGTTGCAGCGCTCCATCATCGACCAGTGACCAGAGTCTGTGCTTGCTGTCTTGTCTCATGTTCCAGAGCTTCCATTACATATTAAACGTGAAACCTATGACTCCTGTACCTTACCTGTTCAACAGACCTGAAAATGAGCCATGGCATTGGGACAGGGTCACTTCTGACAGGGGAAATGGGTCCCCAGGTCAGCCCTCCTCTTCCCTTTGGGCTCTTGCCAAAGCTGTCTTCCCCTACTGTTAACCTTGTTTGTCACATGGTTGAGTTTGTGTTGGTTCTCGGCTACTTTCTGGAGCTTCTGCCGCCTCCTGTGGAAGAGAATCTAGCTTCTCCATCTCTTGTTTCACACTCATTCCTCCCATCCAGTGTTTGTCTCTCGGGTCCTGCAAGCCAGCCAGGACCTTTTCTGGGTCATGAATAGCACAATGAAGCAAGTGTCTCCTTTCTTTGTCCCCGAGGTGTGCAGACTCTGGCAGCCGTGCACCTGACCAGAGCTGAAGCTTCCGCTGGGCTGTGGGGTTGCCAGAAGCTGGGGTTGCCATCCTGGGGTACATGTCACCAGTCCTCTTGGGGTTTTGCACCATCTGATGCTAGATGTTTTGATTAGTGATATTTTCCTAATACTACATATCCTTAGAGTTCACTGGTTCAGTCTTAAATGCCTGCATGGTGCCTTTTTAGGATAAGGTATAACCATATATTTTTGGTGGAAGTGTTTCTGGGTTAGGAAAGTTAAAGTCTGTTTATCCATAAGTGGGGAGGAGGGTCAGCGAAGAGAAGTGGGAGGGCCAGAGCTTTTTGGTTCTGATTTACAAATGAATGAAGTAGTTTCAAACAATGCGGACATGTTTACCTCTCCATGTGGGAGTCTGCCTAATTCTTACTCTAGAAGCACAAAAAAAGAATCCTCAGATGAATTAAAGAAAGAAGTTTGGGGACTCAGCGGGTACTAGTTCTTTTACCTTCTGCTTGGTAACTTAGATTAAACTGAGCATTGTTTTTCTGTCACATATGTTTTCCTTATGACACTGGTTTCGACATGTAAAATGTGTTTGAAAACCTGCTTTGTAGATGCAGAGAGAAGCTGTAGGAAACCCAGTACCGCCCCCGGTCTGTTGTGACAAGACATTGTTCATAAGGCACAGCACATCGCATGATGAACAGTTGTTAATAAAAGCTGTTGCTGGAAACTTGCTTTAGTAACAGCTCAAGAAGCTTGGAGTTCATATTTCACAAATATTAATAAATATAAGTCCAAGAGCTGTCAGTCTAATCTGTAGGAGCAGAACCTCTGACCAAAAGGCATATGGGTTTAGGTTGGTTCTTTGATGTTGTATGTCTCTAATGGGGCTGCAAGTGACCTTGTGCTTGTACACTGCTGCTGTGGGGCTCCATGCCTGCCAGTGAAGAGCTGCAGATGCCGAGAAGCCAGCAAAGACAGGGCCCACTGGAAAAAATAGTTCTTTCATTAGTATTTCTCGGGAGGACCCAAAAGTTAAGGTCAGCTTGTTCACTGTAATTTCTGGAAAAAGTTCTCTCAGACCTTCCTGAATTTAGATCATCTCAGAAGTCTGGAGGGAAATCTGACGAAACCTTCATTTGAGGGAACTGATATGAGTGTATGTCCACCTCACTGGTGGCACCAAGAAACTTATTTCCTTGTATTAAGTGCACTTCTTGTATTTCTAGTAAGATGACTTTCCAGAAAGTGAGATTTGTTATGTTCTGGCTTTTAAAAGGTCAAATATAAATAAATTTCATAACTTAATGTAACTGGGAAGCTATGGTTCTTGTTTTCATTCCACAGCATGGGCTTAGGGAACCTCCAGGAGATTGTTAACCCTTTCTAGAAGGGAAGTTCTTGCTTGTTGCTGAGTCCTATTTGGCATCTAATCTCAGCTGACGCCACCAGCTGGGCCTCATGGTGCCTGTCCTCTGTAAAAAGAACACTTGTTACAGTTGGGAGGCTCTGGGAGGTGAGAAGTGACAGTGCTCCATATAGCAAGGTTTTAGACATGCGGCTTCCGCTACGTGCACATAACAGCAGCAGTGCTGAGGGCTTGTAGTAAAGGGACTCTGCAGGGTCAAGTTTCAGGTCCTGGATGTGTTTAAGTTCATACTCTGCCGTTAGCTGTGGGGCATCTAGTGAATATTTTCTGAACCTGTCTCCTATGAAGTGGAGATAATTTTATCTGCCTCTTAAGGATGCTAGGATCCAAGGAGCAAAGTATACAGAGCTCTCCCTGCACAGCATCGTGGGTGCCCACTGTAGTGTTTGGCTGCTTGAGCTTCATTCCAATCCCATAGAAACCTTAATTTTTTTTCTTTTTTAGTAAGAGACGGGGTCTCACTATGTTGCCCGGGCTGGGCTTGAACCCCTGGGCTCAGGTGGTCCACCTTGGCCTCCCAAAGTGCTGGGATTACAGGTGTCAGCCACCGAGCCTGGCCTGGAACCTCTTTGTTTTGTTTTGCTTTTTTGAGTTGGGGTTCCGCTCTTTTTGCCCAGGCTGGAGTGCAGTGGTGCAGTCTTGGCTCACTGCAACCTCTGCCTCCCAGGTTCAAGTGATTTTCGTGCCTCAGTCTCCAGAGTAGCTGGGATTACGGGTGCCCACCACCATACCCAGCTAATTTTGTATTTTTAGTAGAGATGGTGTTTCATCATGTTGGTCAGGCTCGTCTCCTGACCTCATGTGATCCAACTGCCTCAGCCTCCCAAAGTGCTGGTATTACAGGTGTGAGCCACTGCACCGGCCCTGAAACCTCATATTTAATACAGCCAGCATCTCCAATCTTCACCCATGCCCTCTTTTGTATTATTCCATCTTGCAGTGGTAACTACCCAAGCCAGATACCTGGGAGGCCTCTTCCTCCTCCATATCCATGCAGGCCACCTTTGTCTAAGTATCGGTTGAGTCCTGGACTCCAGTTACCTCAGAGAACTGCAATTTGTGCCTGTTTCTTTGAGGTCTGACATCCTCTGGAAATGAAATCCTGTGTCATGCCAAAACAGGTCGAGAAAATGACATTTGAACTGAGACATTAGTCCTTGTCCAGCTCCCTCTTCAAGGCGCTCTTGATGCCTCCCTCTTTTCACAGAAGTTGCTTCTGTTGACTTCTCAGCTGGGAGGCCCTCCTGGTTTCTCTTCTCAGTTCTCTGCCATGTTCCTATCCTGTTTCCTCGGCAGCCTGCTCCCCCTGGTTCCCTTCTCCTCGCTAGTGGGATTCCTCAGGCTCTGCTCCCACTCACCCTATGTTCCTTCCTGGGCAGATTCACCCACTCACCCCTCTGCCCTTGGTCTTCATTACCATTCTTGTGTCAGTGCGCCCAGAATGATGATCCTGGGCCTGACAACTCTCTGGAGCTCTAGGCCAGCTTCCTCGTAGACCTGCTCAGCTGTGTGATTTAAAGGCATCCGAGGCTGGGTGTGGTGGCTCATGCCTGTAATCCCAGCACTTTGGGAGGCCGAGGCAGGAGTTCGAGACCAGACCAACGTGGAGAAACCCCATCTCTACTAAAAATACAAAATTAGCCAGGTGTGGTGGCACATGCCTGTAATCCCAGCTACTCCTGGAGGCTGAGAACAGGGGAATCCACTTGAACCCGGAGGCAGAGGTTGCGGTGACCAAGATTGCGCTTGGTCAGGGACAAAAGGGACTTCCTGTCTCTAAATAAATAAATAAATAAGGCATTCTAATGTTTGGCAATTACTTCAAAACTGAATTCCATACACTTTCTCACCACGCCTGGTTGTCTGGCTTCTCTTTCCCGCAGACATAACCACCATCTTTGTATGTTCAAGAAACACTCATCTTTTTAATTCCTTGTCCACCTCCCAGCCCATATTCAAATCAAGTTAATTTTTATTTATTTTTAATTTTTTGAGACAGGGTGTGGGTGTCTCAGTTAATTTAGCTCTTAAAATTTGGGGCCGGGTGTGGGGCCATGTAATCAGCACTTTGGAGGCCTAGGCGGGAGAATTGAGGTCAGGGGTTGAGACAGCTGGGCCAACCATGATGAAACCCGTCTACTAAAACATACAAAAATTAGGCTGGGCATGGTAGTGGGGTGCCTGTAGTCCCCAGCTACTCGGCTAGGCGAGGCAGGAGAATCAGATGGCGCAGGGTTGGTGGGCATGTACCGGTAGGTGACCAGAGTGAAGGCACTGTCCAAAAAAATAAAAAATAATGTCAGCACCTGAGTCGGTTTCACTCTCCTCCCTGGACAGTGAGTTGACTCACTTCGCCTTTTCACTCCACGGTCTGGCTTGTGTCACTATGGCCCTTGCTGGGTCAGCAGCCCATCAGCATCCTTATGGGGGGGGTCGGGTTGTTCAAGTCCTGCTCCACCAGCTTCCAGGGCGGCATGGGGTCTGGGGATCTGTCCGTGGGGATGGATGGGGATCCTGGCCAGAATGGAGGCATCCACAGAATGAGAAAGGAGAACCATCCAAACCTGAACGACTTCGGTCTACCTGACAGAAATGAGGGGGAGAAGCTGGGGCAAATCCGGGGTTGGAGAAAAGGGACCCCAGGTCAGAGGACCTGGGAGCCATACTTCAAACATCGAGGACTGAGGTCGACTTCGCAATACTTGGACAATCCTAGCACGTCTGGCTGTGCCGTTTGCGCTGAGATTAGAATCCAAGTTAGGAGCAGAGCTGGGCCTGGGCCAGTTCTTGGTGGGGCAACGTCATGGGCTCCCAAAGGTCACTGGTCACTTGGTTGCAGCTGGAGACAGAGATCGAGGCTCTCAAGGAGGAGCTGCTCTTCAAGAAGAAGAACCACAAAGAGGAAGTAAAAGGCCTACAAGCCCAGATTGCCAGCTCTGGGTTGACTGTGGAGGTAGATGCCTCAACTCTCAGGACCTCGGCAAGATCATGACAGACATCCGGGCCCAATATGACAAGCTGACTCAGAAGAACCAAAAGGAGCTGGACAAGTACTGGTCTCAGTAGACTGAGGAGAGCACCGCAGTGGTCAACACGCAGTCCACCAAGGTTGGAGCTGCTGAGATGACTTTCACAGAACTGAAATGTACAGTCCTTGGAGGTCTATCTGGACTCCATGAGAAATCTGAAGGCCAGCTTGGAGGACAGCCTGAGGGAGGTGGAGGCCTGCTCTGCCCTGCAGATGGAACAGCTCAGCGGGATACTGCTGCACCTGGAGTCAGAGCTGGCATAGACCCAGGCAGAGGGACAGCACCAGGCCCAGGAGTAGGAGGCCCTGCTGAACATAAGGTCAAGCTGGAAGCTGAGATCGCCACCTACTGCCGCCTGCTGGAAGAGAGCGGGGACTTCAATCTTGGTGATGCCCTGGACAGCCGCAACTCCATGCAAACCATCCAAAAGACCACTACCTACCAGATAGTGGATGGCAAAATGGTGTCTGAGACCAATGACACCAAAGTTCTGAGACATTAAGCCAGTGGAAGCAGGGTACCCTTTGGGGAACAGGAGGTCAATAAAAAGTTCAGAGGTAAAAAAAAACAAAAGACACGTTTGTGTTTTCTTATCATCCCACTGGCACCTACATCTTAAAAGCCACTGTGATCTCATCTGAAATATTGCCACAACTTTCCATTTGACCTCTCCATTGCTGCCCAGCCAACATCCAATCCCCCGCCACCAAGCAGCCAGAAGGATCTTCCAAAAATCCAAATGTGACCATATCCTTTAAAACCCTTCAGTGGCTTCAGTTACCGTTAAAGCCCCACACCCCACAGGGTCCTCAAGACCCTGTGACCTCTGCCAACTGCCTACCTCTCCAACCTCGGCTTCTTGTGATTCTACATTTCAGAATCAAAACGTAGTCACTAGTGTTAAACAAAACAACCCTGACACCAAGAGCGAAACTCCCTCTCAAATAAAACCCCCAAAAACCCTGACACATAGTCAGGGAAGGCTATGCAATGAATGCTTGTATGCCTAATAACAGAAACCATCACAAAAAACTCACAGACATCACAAAACCACCTTGCACAAAGGCCATCACAATGCAACTTTTTTTTTTTTTTTTGAGACGGAGTTTCACTCTTGTTGCCCAGGCTGGAGCATAATGGCGTGATCTTGGCTCACTGCAACCTCTGCCTCCCAGGTTCAAGCGATTCTTCTGCCTCAGCCTCCCTAGTAGCTGAGATTACAGGCGCGTACCACCATGCCCGGCTAATTTTTGTATTTTTAGTAGAGACAGAGTTTCACTATGTTGGCCAGGCTGGTCTTGAACTCCTGACCTCAGGTGATCTTCCCGCCTCAGCCTCCTAAAGTGCTTGGATTACAGGCATGAGCCACTGCACCCAGCCTGGAATGCAACTTTATACAAAAAATAATTCTACAAGGACATCTGCTCAGCAACTGCCTGTACATCCTCACACTGCTGACACCCTTGTTAATGATCTTTGTAGCCAAAGATAAATTTAAAAATAATTACCTGCCCAGCGCAATGGCTCCCACCTATAATCCCAACATTTTGGGAGGCCCAAGGCAAGAGGATCGTTTGAGGCCAGGAGTTAGAGACCAGTCTGGCCAACATAGATCTCGTCTTTGAAAAAAAAATTATGTAGGCTGGGCACGGTGGCTCATGCCTGTAATCCCAGAACTTTGGGAGGCAGGGATAGAAGGATCGCTGGAGCCCAGGAGTTCCAGCCCAGGAGTTCGAGACCAAAGCCAGACCCACCTCTTAAAAAAAAAAATTAGCTGGGTGTGGTGACACCCGCCTCTGGTCCCAGCTCTTCAGGAGGCTGAGGCAGGAGGATTGTTTGAGCCCAGGAGGTTGAGGCTGCAATAAGCCAAGATTGTACCACTGCACCCCAGCCTGGATGACACAACGGGACCCTGTCTCAAAGATAAAAAATAATTTTTTTTTTTTTGTTTTTTGAGACGGAGTCTCGAGCTCTGTCGCCCAGGCTGGAGTCAGTGGCCGATTCCTCGGCTCACTGCAAGCTCCGCTCCCCAGGTTCCCGCCAGTTCTCCTGCCTCCAGCCTCCTATACTGGGACCTACAGGTGCCCGCCACCCTGCCCGCAATTTTTTTTTTTTTTTGAAGACGATTCGCCTGTCCACAGCCAGCTGAGCGCAGTGGCCGATCCCAGCTCACCGTGCAAACTCCACCTCCGGGTTCACGCCATTCTCGTCTGCCTCAGCCTCCGGATAGCTGATACAGTGCCCGCCACGTCGCCCGGCTAGTTTTTGATTGTTTTAGTAGAGCGGGGTTTCACGTGTTAGCCAGGATGCTCGATTCCTGACCGTCGGTGATCCGCCCGCTCGCCTCCCAAGTGCGGGATTACAGGCGTGAGCTCACCGCACCCAAGCCAAAAAAATAAAAATTTTAAAAGCATAAACCTCATTTGTCCCTTTTTAAAAACCTTTGTCTGTTCCATGGCTTGTTGATACTTGATCGATCAAAAAGAACCAACCTTTGTCCTATCCATGTTGGTGGCACCGCACGTGCAGTCCCAGCTATCAGGAGGTTAGGCCGAGACACTGAACCAGGATTCCAAGGCTCCCGAGCTATGAGCATCACTACACCCAGCCTGGGCGACAGAGGGGACCTTGTTTAAAAAACAAACAAAACAAAACCTTTGTCTTCCTTTAAACCCCCGAATATAACAGTAAGTTTGCATTACACATGTAATTCCCATGGCAATGCTCTAATTCCTGACAAAATACCTTTTCTTCTGAGAGCCTCTCTCTGGTTAAATAGTTGACCCATAATGTGTTCAGAAAAATGGAACCTGAAAAAGATAACGAAAAATCAGTGTGGGATTCTTGGAAACCGTGTACAGTAACAACTAGAGCACCTTTTGAAACCACACCTGCTTCCAATGGTCACCTTTTCTCCCCCTGTGAAGTTTCTCTCAGTTGAGCCTCCCCTCTTTGTAAAGCCTGTTTGTTTGTTTTGTTTGTTTGTTGTTTGTTTGTTTGTTTGTTTTGTTTTAAGACAGGGCTCACAACTCTGTCCCCTAGACTGGAGTATAATGGCAAATCATAGCTCCCTGCCTTGAACTCCTGGCTCAAATGTCTCCTGCTCACCTCCCAAGGCTGGGACTATAGGACATGGGCCACCACACTCACCCTAATTTTTTTTTTTTTGAGACGGAGCTCACTCTGTTGCCCAGGCTGGAGTACAATGGCGCGATCCGCTCACTGCAAGCTCCACCTCCTGGGTCACGCCATTCTCCTGCCTCAAGCCTCCTGAGAGCTGGACTACAGGTGCCCGCCCCATGCCCGGCTAATTTTTTTTTTGTATGTTTGTAAGAAGGGTTTCCCACCGTTAGCGCAGGATGGTCTTGATCTCCTGGACCCCCATGATCCGCCTGCCTTCGGCTCCACAGAAGTGCTGATTACAGGCATGAGCCATCGCGCCAGCAACCCACCTATGTTTTTTTTTTTTTTTTTTTTTTTTTTAGCGATAGGGACTCACTATGTTGCCCAAGCTGGTCTTGAACTCCTGGCCTCAAGTGATCCACCCTCCTCGGCCTCCCAAAGTGCTGGGATTACAGTCGTGAGCCACTGTGCCCGGCCAAAACTGGGTTTTTTTGTTTTTTTTTTGTTTTTTTTTGTTTTTTTTCTGATGGAGTCTTGCTCTGTTGCCAAGCTGGAGTGCAGTGGCGCCATCTCTGCTCACTGCAAGCTCTGTCTCCCTGGTTCACGCTACTCTCCTGCCTCAGCCTCCCGAGTACTGGGATTACAGGCATGAGCCACCGCACCTGACCAAAAAATGTGTTCTTTATTGAAAATAAAATAATAATTTTGTTTAATTTGGAGGTTATGTACGTTTTTAAAAAATATGGACTGGCTGGGCGTGGTGGCTCTCGCCTGTAACCCCAGCACTTTGGGAGGCTGAGGTGGGCAGATCACCTGAGGTCAAGAGTTTGAGACCAGCCTGGCCAACATGGCAAAACCCCATCTTTACTAAAAATACAAAAATTAGCTGGGCGTGATGGCTCGTGCCTGTAGTCCCAGCTACATGGGAAGCTGAGGCAGGAGAATCGCTTGAACCCAGAAGGAGGAGCTTGCAGTGAGCCGAGATTGAGTTACTGCATTCCAGCCTGGTCGACAGAGTGAGACTCCATCTCAAAAACAGAAAAGAAAAAATGGACTTATGAAGGAAATAGAAACAAGATAGTAAGAAACCAATAACTGAGAGAGAGAGATAAGAAAGTTAATGATATGAAGTATATTTTTAATAAGGAAGGTTAAAAAGAAAAGAGAATAATTTTGTATGGGGAAGAATCTTTGGTAAATTTATGTTCTAAAGTAAAATGATTGGTATTTAACGAAGAGGAAGTATAAGACAGGGCAGAGAATCAAAGCACATCTTCAGTGGTCCGAATAAGTCATGATGATGTTCATGAAGGGAGAATTTATGAAAAGCATTTTGTGTGTGATCAAGTTGGCTATAATTAGAAGGGAATTATTTATATGTCTTTCTAAAGATATATTAAAATACACTGCTACAAAACTAAAACTTTATATCCCCTATGTTAACCAGGTTTTCTTTTCTTTTCTTTTCTTTTTTTTTTTTTTTTTGAGACAGTCTCACTCTGTCGCCCAGACTGGAGTGCAGTGGCACAATCTCGGCTCACTGCAAGCTCTGCCTCCTGGGTTCACGCCATTCTCCTGCCTCAGCCACCCGAGTAGCTGGGACTTCAGGTGCCCGCCACCACGCCTGGCTAATTTTTTCTATTTTTTAGTGGAGATGGGGTTTCACCATGTTAGCCTGGATGGTCTTGATCTCCTGACCTCGTGATTCGCCCACCTCAGCTTCCCAAAGTGCTGGGATTACAGGTGTGAGACCCCACCCCCGGCCCAGGTTTTCTTCTTCTTTTTTATTTTTTTGAGACAGAGTCTCACTCTGTCACCCAGGCTAGGGTGCAGTGTCGCAATCTCGGCTCACTGAAACCTCCGCCTCCCGGGTTCAAGCAGTTCGCCCTGTCTCAGCCTCCCGAGTAGCTTGGATTACAGGCGCGCCGCCACGCCTGGCTAATTTTTGTTGTTGTTGTTGTTGTTGTTGAGACGGAGTCTTGCTCTGTTGCCCAGGCTGGAGTGCAGTGGCACGATCTCGGCTCACTGCAGCCTCTGCCTCCTGGCTTCAAGCCATTCTCCTGCCTCAGCCTCCTGAGTAGCTGGGACTACAGGTGTGTGCCACAATGATGGGCTAATTTTTGTATTTTTAGTAGAGACGGGGTTTCACCATGTTAGTCAGGCTGGTCTCGAACTCCTGACCTCAGGTAATCCGCCCGCCTCGGCCTCCCAAAGTGCTGGGATTACAGGCGTGAGCCACCTCGCCTGGCAGGTTTTCTTTTTCTTTTAAATTTGTATGTATTTGTTGTTGTAGAGATGGGAATCTCACTATGTTACCCAGGCTGGTCCGGAACTCCGGGCCTCAAGTAGTCCTCACGTCTCTGCCTCCCAAAGTGCTGGGATTAACAGGTCTGAGTCACCATGCCCAGCCAATTAAGTCTTTTTGAACTGGAATGAACTTCGGGATTTTGCAGTTGGGCCCACGGAGGGCCTCTAATGATGTATTTCTCAACTTGTAGAGATATTAAATGATTAGATTTATCTGGTAAGTTGTACAGGAAGCATTGTCAAGTGATAAATGATTCTATTACTAGATCTTTCAGTTACATTTATGGGTATGTTATTGGTATAAATATTTCAAAAATTATATAAATCCATAGATTCCTAATGTTATCTGTCATAATTTTGATTATGTTAATCTCTTCTAAAGTTAAATGTGTACGGATATTTTATTAATGTGAATTTTTTTTTTTTTTTTATGAGACAGAGTCTTGCTCTGTTGCCCAGTGGCACGATCTCAGCTCACTGGAAGCTCCGCCTCTCGGGTTCACACCATTCTCCTGCTTCAGCCTCCCGAGTAGCTGGGACTACAGGCGCCCACCACTACGCCCAGAGCTAATTTTTTGTATTTTGTTTAGTAGAGACGGGGTTTCACCCTGTTAACCAGGATGTTCTCGATCTCCTGACCTTGTGATACATCCGCCTTGGCTGCCCAAAGTGCTGGGATTACGGGCATGAGCCACCACGCCCAGCCGTGAACTTTTGTTTTGTTTTGAGACAGAGTCTCACACTATTGCCCCAGCTGGAGTGCAATGGCACAGTCTCAGCTCACTGCAACCAACGCCTCCCAGGTTCAAGCGATTCTCCTGCCTCAGCCTCGTGAGTAGATGGGACCACAGGCACCCGCCACCACACCTTGCTTATTTTTTGTATTTTTTAGGAGACATGGGGTTTCACTATGTTGGCCAGGCTGGTCTCAAACTCCTGACCCTGTGATCCACCCACCTTGGCCTTCCAAAGTGCTGGGATTACAGGCGTGAACCACCACGCCCGGCCAATTAATGTGAATATTCTACAGATTATATTCAATTTATGAATGCCTGATGTTCCTTATGTGACTCTGTCAGTCATGATTCTGGTTGTTATCTTAAAATCCTGTATATGGCCAGGTGCAGTGGCTTATACCTGTAATCCCAGCACTTTGGGAGGTGGAGGCAGGAGGATAGCTTGAGTCCAGGAGTTCTAAACCAGCCTGGGCAATATAGCAAGACTCCACTTCTATAAAACATTAGCCAGACATGATGATGCACCCCTGTGGTCCCAACTACTCAGGAAGCTGAGGACCCTTCCTCTTTTAGAGAGCCTCTTTCTGTTACTTAGGTTGATATTTTCACATCTACTTCTGCACTCTTTTTACTCCAACCATACGGGCCTTTTTTAAAAAAACAAAACAAAACAAAACAGAGTTTCACTCTTGTTGCCCAGGCTGGAGTGCTGGAGTGCAATGGTGCAACCTTGGCTCACCTCAACCTCTGCCTTCCAGGTTCAAGCAATTCGCCTCCCTCAACCTTCTGAGTAGCTGGGATTATAGGCATGTGCCACCACGCCCAGCTAATTTTGTATTTTTAGTAGAGATGGGGTTTCTCAGGCTGGTCAGGCTGGTCTCGAACTCCCAACCTCAGGTGATCCGCCTGCCTTGGCCTCCCAAAGTGCTGGGATTACAGGGGTGAGCCACTGCACCCGGCCCCATACGAGTCTTCTTTCTGCACCTCAAGTGGGTCATGTTCCCCACCTCAAGGAGTACACACATTCCCTTTCCTCTGAAATATTGAGTGCCCCAGGCCCATCTTTGCCTTTTTTTTTTTTTTTTTCCAGATAGGGTCTTGCTTCATTTCCCACGCTGGAGTGCAGTGGCACCATCAAGCTCGCTGCAGCCTCTCCCTCCGGGGCTCAAGGGATCTTTCTGCCTTGGCCTCCCAAAGTGCTGGGATTATAGGCACAAGCCACCGCACCTAGCCAAATTAGTATAAATATTTTCCAAATATTGCATACGAGTGTGAATAATTTGCACAAGCAGGCCAGGAAGTAAATGCCAGGAATATTCATACTAAAAATTATTTGCTATTTATCTGAAATTCAGTTAACTGAGCATTCTGTATTTTTATTGGTCAACTCTAGCAACCCTACTCAACATATGTTTGCAGAATAAACGTTCTGAACATCTGCTCTGTCAGACGACTGACACCTTCTCATTAAATTATTTGTTCAATTACAAGAAGTTAAGCCCTTGAATGTAATGGCTGTGTCTGTCCTGTGCACCACTGGCCTCCATGCCTGACCCCGGGTAGACTCAATAAGTGTTCCTAGAATTGAAATAGAACTAAAAGGGGGACTTTTTCCAATGGTTACTTTCTTTCCGTGGCAGCTTGTCCACCCTGGAAGGAGTCTGGTGCAGCGGTAAGGAGAGCCTGAAGGGGGCAGTGTCACCCCCTGGCTCTGGCCTCCCGTTGTCCATCACCATGGGGAGGCGGGGCCTCAAATCGGAAGCACATGAAGTCGGAACTTGGAAGGCAGAGGCGGCAAGACAGGTGGGCAGGCAAGATGGCTACTGCCAGGTGGGGTCTTACCTGCCCAGGTCCTCAATGTCATCCCTTTATTCCTCCCTTGTTATTCCCTGGCTCTCTGCACTGTCTTCTGCTGAATGTCCCATGCAGGGCTCAGCTGGGCTCCATGAATACAAGAATAGCGACAATGATGGTAATTATTTTCATCCCTGCTTCCTGACAGTAATTTTGATTTAATCCTTCCCACTTTAGGCCCTGAAAGGTGATCAAAACCAGGCATTCAGATTCTCCAGGAAAGTGGATCTCATGGAATTATCTTAGCCAGCGTTGGTGGAGGGATACTAAATAGCCTTACCTTTGTAGAGGAGGGAATGGAGCCCAGAGAAGCTGAGGTCATTTGCCCAGGACAAGAAGTGAGACTTGATATTCCAGTGCAGAGGTGCGATTAGATGTATAGTCCCCAGCACAGACTGCGTGGAGTCTCCTATTCCCAGCATCCACACTAGCTAATCTAGGGGTCAGCTGACCACTCACTAACTTGACCTTGAACAAGTTATTCTAATCTGTTTGTGCTTATCTGTAAATGGGGCTAATAAGTGTCTTTCTCAGAGTTGTGGGAATTTAGTGAAATAATCCAGAGCACTGCACAATGTAAGTGCTTAATCAGTGCAAGCTACCAATGTCACTATTGTTTGTCTCATCCATTCCTGAGACCTCCCAGGGCCCAACCCCACCCCAGCAGCTAGCTGTTAATGTTTGATGACTAAACATTACTATGAAGTGAAGTGATTCCCTAATTTGGCCTGAAGAGATGAATTACCTGGGAGGCACTTGCTACAAAAATCTATTCTCAGGCCCCTGCCTTAGAGATTCTAATTGGTGGGTCCTGGGAATCTGTATCTTTTAAAAAGCCTCAGGTGAAATCCATCTGTAGGCT
Organism: Rhinopithecus bieti; assembly: GCF_001698545.2. Taxonomy (NCBI): domain Eukaryota; kingdom Metazoa; phylum Chordata; class Mammalia; order Primates; family Cercopithecidae; genus Rhinopithecus; species Rhinopithecus bieti. The sequence goes on from NW_016808980.1 coordinate 804,852, forward strand.
GGTTTCAAAAGTCCTTATATAATGTAAGACCAGAAAGGCAGGGCGTGGTGGATCATGCCTGTAATCCCAGCACTTTGAGAGGCCAAGGCAGTTGGATCGCGAGGTCAAGAGAAATCCAGTCTCTACTGAAAATACAAAAATTAGCTAGGTGTGGTGGCAGGCTCCTGTAGACCCAGCTACTCGGGAGGCTGAGGCAGGAGTAATCGCTTGAACCCAGGAGGCGGAGGGTGCAGTGAGCCGAGATCATGCCACTGCACTCCAGCCTGGGTGACAGAGCAAGACTCCATCTCAAAAAAAAAAAAAAAAAAAAAAGACGGGATAGTGCTACATTAAACACATTGGGACAGGGGGGTGGGGTGGAGACTTCTGGTGATTAGAGTCAGGTGGATTAGCTCAGCCCTTACAGGTTGCAAGAATTTAAAGTCATGATTACCTTTTCTGATTATAAAAATCATCTAGGGCTGGGCGCAGTGGGTTACACCTGTAATCCCAGCACTTTGGGATGCCTAGGTAGGAAGATCGCCTAAGCCCAGGAGTTTGAGATCAGCCTGGGCAATGTGGTGAAACCCCCTCTCTACAAAAAAAAAAAAATGTAAAAAAATAGCCAGGTGTGGTGGCGCACACCTGTAATTCCAGTTAGGAGGCTGAGGTGGGAGGATCTTTTGAGTCCAGGAGGTGGAGGTTGCAGTGAGCCGAGATCCCGTCACTGCACTCCAGGCTGGGCAACAGAGTGATACGCTGTCCCAAAAAAAAAAAAAAAAAATGTAGTCTATTTATATAGTCTCAGATGATTGCATACATTATTTAGAAAGGGAAAATTAGTGACTTTGTAGAATCACTGCTAGTGTCAAAACCTAGCTGATCCCATCTTAACTAAGCGATGAAAGTTACTATCACAGATAATGGAACAGACCATAGGTGACTCAATGGGATGTACTGAAGAGGCAGCACCACTTCTGCCGTTCCAGGAAGGAAAACATAGAGGCTGAGTGTCATCATAAGGAAGCATCAGGCAAATCCAATTGAGGGAGTCCGCAAATCTTTCAAAATGTCAAGATCAGAAACTCAAGATGCCTGACAACTAACTGCAATACTGCATGATCCTGAATTGAATCCTTGAGGGTGTGAGGCTTGCTATAAAGGATGTTATTGGGCCAATTGAATATGGCCTATGGAATAAGGAATAAGTAATTGATCCATGTTAGATTTCCTGATTTTTATAATCATATCACAGTTACGTATCACAGAATGTCCTTATTCTTAGCAGACATACAGTAAAGAGTATGGGGTAAAGGGGCATGACATCTCTAATCCACTCTGATATGGTTTAGAAAATAATAGTGTATGTGCATATAAAAAAATACATATACACACACATGAACACACAGGTAGGGTATAATAAAGCAAATATGCACAAATGCACAGTGTTAAAAATTATAATGCCCCGGCCGGGCGCGGTGGCTCAAGCCTGTAATCCCAGCACTTTGGGAGGCCGAGGCGTGTGGATCACAAGGTCAGGAGATCGAGACCCTCCTGGCTAACACGGTGAAACCCCGTCTCTACTAAAATACAAAAAACTAGCCGGGTGAGGTGGCGGGCGCCTGTAGTCCCAGCTACTCGGAGGCTGAGGCGGGAGAATGGCGGGAACCCGGGAGGCGAACCTGCAAGGGAGCCGGGTTCACCCCATGGGCCTCCGGCCTGGAAAACAAAGCAAAGCTCCTCCTAAAAAAAAAAA
>NW_016808980.1:806930-813449 GCF_001698545.2 Rhinopithecus bieti
ACCATCCCCCTCCCCCCATCCCAGTCCCTGAGACAACCAGGATGACTATTCAATCAGTAGTGAAACTCTTACATGTCTTTGGGTCATTATATATATATATATTTTTTAATTTTTATTTTTATTGAGAGAGTGTCTTGCTCTGTTGCCCAGGCTGGAGTGCAATGGCGCAATCTCGGCTCACTGCGATCTCCGCCTCCCAGGTTCAAGCGATTCTCCTGTCTCAGCCTCCCAAGTAGCTGGGACTACAGGCACACGCTGCCATGCCAGGCTGATTTTTTGTATTTTAGTAGAGACAGGGTTTTACAATATTGCCCTGGCTGGTCTTGAACTCCTGAGCTCAGGCAATCCACCCGCCTCGGCCTCCCAAAGTGCTAGGATTACAGGCGTGAGCCACCTTGCCTGGCCCGGGTCATTATAGTTTTGATTGAAACCAAAAATGCACGCATGCTTTACTGTCCATCTATAACTTGTGTTTTTCACGCTGATATCTGTCAACATCTTTCCATGTGAATGTGGTGTTATTTCCAATGGCCGCATGATGCTGCCTGGTAGGGACGGAGCATACTTTGTTTAGCAATAGGTGTTTAGGTTGTTTCTAGCTTGACTCCTACAGACAGTACTAGAGTGAGCATCCTTAAAAATACATCTTCCCCAACTTGTCAGATTATTTTGTTTGTAGAGCTGCTGGGTCAAAAGGAGAAAGTCTCTGAGAAGGGACAGAGGCTGACAGTCTGGGGAGATTGTGAGAGAAAGACTGAGAGTCAGAGAGAGAGATCTATAGAAGCAGAGAGAGGGGGAAAGAGACAGATGCAGAGAAACAGAGGCTGGGTGCAGTGGCTCACGCCTGTAATCCCAGCACTTTGGAAGGCTGAATTGGGCAGATCACTTGAGTTCTAGAGTTTGAAACCAGCCGGGCCAACATGGCGAAACCCTGTCTCCACTAAAAATACAAAAATTAACTGGGCTTGGTGGCACACGACTGTAGTCCCAGCTGCTCAGAAGGCTGAGGCACAAGAATCTCTTGAGCCTGGGAGGCAGAGGTTGCAGGGAGCCGAAACTGCGCCACTGCACTCTAGCCTGGCCAACTGAGCGAGACTCTGTCTCAAAAAAAAAAAAAAAAAAAAAAAGAGATGGAGAGAGACGAGAAAGAGCAAGGTTGATGGAGAGCGAGATTGGGAGAGTGACAGGGAGTTGCTTTCGATGGAGACTGAGAAGGAATTCTTCTGATCCATGGGGTCTCCATGGCCACAGGAATCTAGTCAGGAAAGTGACTAAGCGACTTTTAGGAACACACCCAGCGGATACAATCGTAGATGAGGTCAGAGTCCTTTGTGCAAGGATCTTCATGGGGCTATTGTTCCTGGAAAGCAAAAAATGGGAAACGACCTAATTGCCCATCAACAGGGGACTGGTTATAGATTGTGCTGGAAATGCTGATAGCAGCCCATCTCCAAGTAGGGTTGGCAGATAATAGCAAATAAAACCACAGAAGGCCCAGTTAAAATTGAAATTAAAATGAAGCATGTGTCTCATGCAGCCTTATACACTAAAAACCTATTTGTTGTTTATCTAAACTTCACATGTAATTGGGCATCTGTATTTTATCTAGAAACTATTAATCTCCAAGATAAGTGAGAAAAGCCAGGTGAGGTCAGGAGAGGGGTTGCTCTTGGTGAGGGGGTGTGTGTGGGCTGCTGAGGTGGCCGTCAGTTTCAGCTCCTGTCCTGGGTATGGTTACAATTGAAGGGAAGGGACTGACCCGGGGTCACAGAAGCAGAGGTTGAAGGGCTAGGCTCCACCCCAGGCTCCGTGCTCTGTAGTGATTTGTATACATGTGTTAAAAGTGTTAATGTTTTCAATAAAAGTATGACAAACAGACCATAGTTTTCTAAACTCCATTTAAGCATTTCTGATTTAAAAAAATACTGGCAGTCTCAGCTGGGTGTGGTGGCTCACACCTGTAATCCCAGCACTTTGGGAGACCAAGGCGGGAGAATCACAAGTTCAGGAGTTCAACACCAGCCTGGCCAAGATGGTGAAACCCCCTCTCTACTAAAAATACAAAAATTAACTGGACACAGTGGCAGGCGCCTGTAATCCCAGCTACTTGGGAGGCTGAGACAGGTGAATCGCTTGAACCTGGGCAGCGGAGGCAGCGAGATCATGCCATTGCACTCCAGCCTGGGTGACAGAGTGAGACTCCGTTTCACCAAAAATAAAACAAAATAAAGTAACAACAACAACAACAACAAAAACTGGCAGTCTCAGAAACTCTAAGGGGCCTCCCTGAACACTTTCATTTCCTGGAACACTCATCTGCCCCTGGGCTTTTTTATCACTGTCACCTGGAATGTCCTCTTACCCCACCCTCCGCCAACCCCCTCACTCACCTGCTCATGCCTGTGACCTCAAGCTGGAGTCAGCCTGGCTCTCACTCCTCTGAGTCACCTTAGGTGCCTCAGAGTTGCATGAACACTGAACCAGCTGTTACCCCTCTTCCCCCCTCGCCTGTGAGCTACGCGGTGCAGGAACCTTGTCTGCGCAGCTGGTTTATCACCGTATCCTAGCCCATTCAGCCAGGTACCTGCCACAGCTTGCTCACTACGCCTTGGGCATGTTAGTACAGCATCTCTCTGAGCCTCAGTTTCCTCATTTATAAAATGGAGCTGATAATCTTGCCTACCACTCAAGGCCAATGTGACAGAGATGGGAAAGGGAAATGGCATTAACATCACTAAGGTAATATTTGAACTGAGGCCAGCTCTGGGAGGATCTGGGGAAGGGTGTTCCAGGCATCCTTGGGGAAAAAGGAGACTGCAGGCAGCCGTGAGAGCCAGGTCACTGTGGTCTGCGCGGCAGCCAAGTCCCTAAATAAAACAGAAAAAGAAAACAAAAGAGTTTGCTCTCACTTTCCTCTTGCCAATACCTCTCACCTGCTGTGGGTCAAAGATGCACAAAGCTCTACAGGTATGAAGGTAGGTGCCGGTAGGGGAGCCAGGAGACCCTGGGGCTTTCCTGGAGGCAGGTTCAGCCTTCTGCCAGGCAGATGGAGAGAGCAGGGCTCTATCAGTGCAGTCTGATGGGTAAGGGGCCAAGGCTGAAACAGTCTGAATGAGAAGTGTGGGAGCAAGTGTGCATGTATGAGGCCCTGAGCCAGCCCACCCTGCAAGTGCCCAGAGACTCACCAGGGAAGGTGCGCTTTGCACTATAGGGACATCCCAATGGCCTATCTCAGGCCTTGAGCTCCAGAGGCATCGATCTCCCAGGTGTGGAACTGGGCTCTGGCAGATGTGTGATCGGACCTGGGCAGGTGCAGAGAGGCCTGGCTTCGGGGCCCAGCTCAGCCCCCACACATCCACCCTTGAAGGCTTCCACAACTTTCCTTTTTCCAAGGTGACCACCTCCTCCCACTTTGTCCGGGATTGCCCCAGAACACCCTCAGTGCCAGGCAAACTGGGCTGGTTGGTCACCAGACATATTACTCCGTTGGACAGAGGACGAAGAGTCTCAGAGGCTGTCAGTATCTGTCTCATTTTTTGTGGCTGAGTTTTTTTCATGAAAAGTTTATTTGAAATAGTGATACATATCTCTGAAATAAAACATTCATATTCTTTCAAATGGCTTCTAGGCTGGGCTCACGCCTGTAATCCCAGCACTTTGGGAGGCCGAGGCAGGTGGACCACCTGAGGTCAAGAGTTCAAGAGCAGCCTGGCCAACATGGTGAAACCTCGTCTCTACTAAAAAAAAAAAATTAGCTGGGCGTGGTGGTGCACACTTGTAGTCCCAGCTACTTGGGGAGGCTGAGGCAGGAGAATCGCTTGAACCCAGGAGGCAGAAGTTGCAGTGAGCCAAGATCACACCACTGCGCTCCAGCCTGGGTGACAGAGGGAGACTCCATCTCAAAACAAAAACAAACAAACAAACAAACAAAAAAAGACATTTAGAGGCCAGGCACAGTGGCGCACGCCTGTAATCCCAGCACTTTGGAGGCCAAGGCAGGCGGATCACCTGAGGTCAGGAGTTCGAGACCACCCTGGCCAACATGGCAAAAACCTGTTTCTAATAAAAATACAAAAATTAGCTGGGCACAGTGGCATGTGTCTGTAGTCCCAGCTGCTCCTCAGGAGACCAGGCAGGAGAATCACTTGAACTTGGGAGATGGAAGTTGCAGTGAGCCGAGATTGAGCCACTGCACTCCAGCCTGGACAACAGAGCCAGACTCCATGTCAAAAAAGAAAAAAAGGTGCCGGGCGAGGTGGCTCACGCCTATAATCCTAGCACTTTGGGAGGCCGAGACAGGTGGATCACGAGGTCGGGAGATCAAGACCATCCTGGTTAACACCGTGAAACCCCATCTCTACTAAAAATAAAAAATTTAGCTGGGTGTGGTGGTGGGCACCTATAGTCCCAGCTACTCAGGAGGCTGAGGCAGGAGAATGGCATGAACCCGGGAGGCGGGACTTGCAGTGAGCTGAGATAGTGGCACTGCACTCCAGGCTGGGTGACAGAGGAGACTCCAACTCAAAAAACAAAAATAAAAAAAGTGCTTGTAGAGAAAGAAGCCATCTTTCTTCCCCGCCCTGCTCCCGTCCTCTGAAGCAGCCAGCTTCTTGGATCTCTCAGAGACAGGTATTATTTACTTCTGCACAAAAGGCAGCCTATTATATATGCTGTTCACCTGATATATTCTTTTAAGAGATGAAGTCCTGCACGCGCTTTGGCAGCACATACACTAAATTTGGAATGATACAGAGAATATTAGCATGGCCCTTGTGCAAGGATGACACACAAATTCATAAAGCATTCCATATTTTTAATTAAAAAGAAAGAAAGAAAAAGTGATGGAGTCTTCTCTGTCACCCAGGCTGGAGTGCAGTGGCATGATCATAGTTAACTGCAGTCTCCAACTCCTGGGCTCAAGGGATCCTTCCAACTCAGCCTCTCAAGTAGCTGGGACTACAGGTGTGTGCCACCATACCCAACTAATTATTAATTTTGTTGTCGTTGACACAGTCCTGCCATCTTGCCCAGGCTGGTCTTGAACTCCTGGGCTCAACTGATCCTCCTGCCTTGGCCTCTCAAAATGCTGGGATTACAGCCATGAGCCACTGCACCCAGCCCGCTTGATTTTTTTTTTAAACACCTGTTTTTTGTTTTTGAGATGGAGTTTTGCTCTTGTTGCCCAGGCTGGAGTGCAATGGCGCGATCTTGGCTCACTGCAACCTCCGTCTCCCGGGTTCAAGTGATTCTCCTGCCTCAGCCCCCCAAGTAGGGATTACAGGCATGCGTCACCATGCCCAGCTAATTTTGTATTTTTAGTAGAGACAGGGTTTCTCCATGTTGGTCAGGCTGGTCTCCAACTCCTGACCTCAGGTGATCCTCCCGCCTCGGCCTCCCAAAAGTGCTGGGATTACAGGCATGAGCCACCGTGCTCAGCAACACCTGATATTTTTTTCAGTTAAAAATATATGAGTTCAGACTGGGCATATATAACTCTCGAACTGGAGTTCAAGACCAGCCTGGCCAACATGGTGAAACTCCATCTCTACTAAAAATACAAAAATTACCCTGGTGTGGTGGCTCACGCCTGTAATTCCAGCTACTCGGGAGGCTGAGGCATGAGAATCACTTGAACCTGGGAGGCAGAGGCTGCAGTAAGCCGAGATCATCCCACTGCACTCCAGCCTGGGCAACAGAGCAAGACTCTGCCTCCAAAAAAAAAAAAAATTATACATATATGTATGTGTACATATATATACACACACACACGTGTGTGTGTGTGTGTATGAGTTCATTCATTTCATTCAGCTAATAATTACTGAACCAGACCCTGTTCTTGGTGCTCAGGTCATAGTAGCAGACAAGACAAAGTTCCTGCCTGTGTGGAGCTGTCTAGAGCACAGAGTGAATGTTTAGGTTTTGCAGACTTAAATAGCAAGGATGTCGTCACTACTCATATAACAAGATAAAACAAATTCCCACAAAATTTTTATGGACAATATTTAAATTATGATAATATTTGAGTATGATTTTTTCATTTTTTTAATTTAATTTTTTATTTTGAGGCAGGGTCTCCCATTGTCACCCAGGCTGGAGTGCAGTGGTGCAATATTGGCTCACTGCAGCCTCGATTTCCCAGGTTCAAGCAATCCTCCCACCTCAGCCTCCTAAGCAGCTGGGACTATAGGTACACACCACTACACCTGGCTAATTTTTGTGTTTATTTTTTGGTAAAGGTGGGGTTTTGCCATGTTGGCCAGGCTGATCTCAAACTTCTGAATTCAAGCGATCCACCCTTCTTGGCCTCCCAAAGTGCTGGGATTACAGGTGTGAGCCACCGTGCCCAACCTGTTTGTTTTTAAAATATAAATAATAGAGATAGGGTCTTGATACATTGCACAGGCTGGTCTGGAACTCCTGGACTCAACTGATCCTCCCACCTTGGCCTCCCAAAGTGCTGGGAATACAGGTGTGAGGCACTGGGCCCAGCCAGTTTTTTTTTTTTTGTAAGCATGAATT
>NW_016808980.1:813812-824271 GCF_001698545.2 Rhinopithecus bieti
TTTTTGTAAGCATGAATTATTATTATTATTATTATTATTATTATTATTATTATTATTATTTCAAGACAGAATCTCTGTTGTCCAGGCTGGAGTTCGATGGCACAATCACCGCTCATAGCACCCTTGACCTCCTGGGCTCAAGTGATCCTCCCACCTCAGCCTCCCAAGTAGCTGGGACTACAGGTGCACGCCGCCATGCCTGGCTGAGTTTTGTATTTTTTGTAGAGATGAGACTTTGCCATTTTACCCAGGCTAGTCTCAAATTCCTGGGCTCAAACAATCCGCCTGCCTCACCTTCCAAAGTGCTGGGATTACAGGCATGAACCACGAGGTCCCGCAAGCATGGAATTTTGAAGGTTTACATGTTGCCTTAATTGAGGTTCCAAGTTAGTGTGATCTATCATTAAATCGGTTGCAGTGTTCATCTGTAGAAGCTACTCTTAGCTCAAGGACCATATAAGAAACAAACCTTGGTCAGATTTGGCCTGAGGGCTGTAGTTTGGCAACCTCCGGTCTAAAGGGAAATCAACAAAATAAGTGAAACATATACCATGCCAGATTGTGAGCGAAGTGGAGAAAAACTAAGCAGCAAGAGGGTAAGGAGTGCCAGAGGGAAAGGGAGGAGAGGGGGATGAAATGGTGGCCTGGGAGGCTTTGCTGCGATGGGGGATGAGGCCTGTGGCTATCTGGGAGAAGAGCTGGGAGAAGACAGGGAACACCAGATGCAAGGTCCCCAAAGCAGGAGCATGGCTGATGTGGTTCCCCTGTAGTCAGAGCCTTGTGGGCAGTAGTGAGTATGGGGGCTAGGGTGGGGAGCTCCAGTGGTCACAGGGGGCCAATCTTGTAGGACCTTGTTGTGGGCCATGGTGAAGGCTCTGGCTTTTCCTACAAGAGATCCGGGATGGGGGAGGGTTTATGTACCCACAGAAGGGCATCAACTTTTTTTTATTTTTTATTTTTATTTTTTTGAGATGGAGTCTCGCTCTGTCACCCAGGCTGGAGTGCAGTGGCACAATCTCAGCTCAGTGTAACCTCCACCTCCTGGGTTCAAGCAATTCTCCTGTCTCAGCCTCCCAAGTAACTGGGATTACAGGCACCTGCTGCCATGCCCAGTTAATTTTTTGTATTTTTAGTGGAGACAGGGTTTCACCACGTTGGCCAGGCTGCTCTCAAACTCCTGACCTCAAGTGATCCATTCACTTTGGCCTCCCAAAGTACTGGGATTACAGGCATGCGCAACCACGCCCAGCTAATTTTGTATTTTTAGTAGAGATGGGGTTTCTCCATGTTGGTCAGGCTGGTCTTGAACTCCCGACCTCAGGTGATCCATCCACCTTGGCCTCCCAAAGTGTAGGGATTACAGGTGTGAGCCACCATGCCCGGCCAGGCATCAACATTTCTTTTTTGTTTTGAGACGGAGTCTTACTCTGTTGCCCAGGCTGGAGTGCAGTGATGTGATCTTGGCTCACTGCAAGCTCCACATCCCGGGTTCACGCCATTCTCCTGCCTCAGCCTCCCGAGTAGTTGGGACTACAGGCGCCCCCACCACACCCAGCTCTTTTTTTTTTTTTTTTTTTTTTTGTATTTTTTAGTAGAGATGGGGTTTCACCATGTTAGCCAGGATGGTCTCGATCTCTTGACCTCATGATCTGCCCACCTCAGCCTCCCAAAGTGCAGGGATTACAGGTATGAGCAACCAGGCCCGGCCGGGCATCACCATTTTAACAGCTGTAAAAAATTCCATTGATGGACCAGTTTTACACTCAACAGTTCCTCTATCATGGATAACTTTTTGCTACCCTATTAAAAATTAATCCAATTGTCCACATTCATGGCTCACACCCGAATTCCAATACTTTGTGGGCGATAGTGAGTATGCGGGCTAGGGTGGGGAGCTCAAACGGCCACAGGGGGCCAATCCTGTAGGACTGTGTCGATGCAGGAGGCTCACCTCAGGGGTATCCCTATAGCATCCCAAATTTGTATTCTAGGCTCCTGCACACAGGCCGAGGCCATGTGGGGACCAGTGAATACATTACCCATCTGCTCCGAAAAGGAAAAATCCCGGGCACCTGTAGTCCCAACTACTTGGGAGGCTGAGGTGGGAGGATCGCTTGAGCCCAGGAGGTCAAGGGTGCTGTGAGTGGTGATTGTGCCATCAAACTCCAGCCTGGACAACAGAGATTCTGTCTTGAAATAATAATAACAATAATTCATGCTTACAAAAAAAAACTGGCTGGGCCCAGTGCCTCACACCTGTAATCCTAGCACTTTGGGAGGCCAAGGTGGGAGGATCAGTTGAGGAGGGAGGATTGCTTGAGCCTAGGAGTTCAAGATCAGCCTGGGCAATATGGCGAGACCCCATCTCTAAATAATAATAATAATAATAATGCTGATAATATTTGTAAATGATAAAAAAATAAAATCAAGACATGGGAAAGGATATCTAGTAAAGAATCTTCCTTACACCCCTGCTGACAGCTACCAGCTACTCCTCAGAGACAGGCACATTTCCCTCTCTCCAGAGATGGTTTATATGTCTCTAAGAAATACCTGTATAATGGTGTTTCACACCTTGTTTTGTTTTTTTGTTTTTTTTTTTTTGAGACAAAGTCGTTGCCCAGGCTGGAGTGCAGTGGTGCAATCTTGGATTACTGCAACCTCCACCTCTCAGGTTTGAGTCATTCTGCCTCAGCCTCCCAAGTAGCTGGGATTACAGGCGCACACCACCGCGCCCGGGTCATTTTTTTCTATTTTTAGTAGTGACGGGGTTTTGCCATGTTGGCCAGGCTGGTCTTGAATGCCTGACCTCAGGTGATCAACTTGCCTCATCCTCCCAAAGTGCTGGGATTACAGGCGTGAGCCACCGAGCCCGGCTTGCACCTTGCTTTTTAGCACTTAATATCTTGATATGATTTCATTACATCCAGAGCTTTTTCCTTCTTTTCGGGGCAGATAGGTAATGTATTCACTGGTCCCCACATGGCCTCAGCCTGTATGCAGGAGCCTAGAATACAACTGTGGGATGCTATAGGGACATCCCTGAGGTGAGCCTCCTACATCGAGCCTGGCACCCAGCAGGTGTTCAGTAATAGGAATGAAAAGGCTAGCTGTAATCCTAGTACTTTGGGAGGATTAGGTGGGAGGTTCACTTCAGCCCAGGAGTTTGAGACTAGCCCGGGCAACATAGTGAGACCCCGGTCTCTAATTTTTAAAACTATAAAAAATAGGCCGGGCGCGGTGGCTGAAGCCTGTAATCCCAGCACTTTGGGAGGCCGAGACGGGCGGATCACGAGGTCAGGAGATCGAGACCATCCTGGCTAACACGGTGAAACCCCGTCTCTACTAAAAAATACAAAAAACTAGCCGGGCGAGGTGGCGGGCGCCTGTAGTCCCAGCTACTCAGGAGGCTGAGGCAGGAGAATGGCATGGAGGCAGGAGAATGGCATGAACCCAGGAGGCGGAGCTTGCAGTGAGCTGAGATCTGGCCACTGCACTCCAGCCTGGGCGACAGAGCGAGACTCTGTCTCAAAAAAAAAAAAAAAACTAAATACAAATTTTAAAAGACTTGTATAGCTTATATTGGAGCCTCCAACTGTGGGTCATGCCCAACAGACTTAGACCTTGACCCAGAAACTTCCCTTGGAAGCAATTTGTATTCTGAAATGGTGACTTCACAGAGGGCTTATTGGGTAAGGCCCACGGCTGAATCACTATTTGTTTTTAGGCAAGTGGGAGACATCAGAAGAGGTTAAATCCAGGATGAGGTTGGCAGTAGAGTATTGACTCATTCATTGAACTTTCTGTAGACAATGTCTTTCTCCTGGTCAAGATTAACTTTCCAACTCCTGATCAATTCATTCACTGATAATGATCTAATCAACAGGGGCCATCAGCCTAATAAAGAGCTCTTAGAAATTAAGAAGTTCATTCACTGGAAGGACATGCAGGATTTAAAAAAAGGAAAGAAATCAAGTTCATCAATTTGGTGACCAAAGGACGTGAAGCAATAGTTCAGAACACAGAGAAACAGAAATGGCTTTGCAGTATGTAAAAAACGCTCTACCCTGCTGGGCATGGTGGCTCACGGCTGAGCACGGTGGTTCATGCCTGTAATCCCAGCACTTTGGGAGGCTGAGGCGGGTGGATCACCTCGGTTGGGAGTTCGAGACCAGCCTGACCAACATGGAGAAACCTCATCTCTACTAAAAATACAAAATTAGGTGGGTGTGGTGGCACATGCCTGTAATCCAGCTACATGGGAGGGTGAGGCAGGAGAATCTCTTGAACCTGAGAGGTGGTGGTTGTGGTGAGCTGAGATCACACCATTGCACTCCAGCCTGGGCAACAACAGTGAAACTCTGTCGCAAAAAAAAAAAAAAAAAAAAAAGCTCCACCCTAGTCATGTGAAATGCAAATGACAACAGGAGATCCCATTTTCCCTTATCAGACAGGCAAAGATAAAAGAGTTAAAGGCCAGCAAGGTGGCTTATGACTGTAATCCCAGTACTTTGGGAGGCTGAGGCAGGTGAATCACTTAAGCCAAGGAGTTTGAGACCAGCCTAGACAACATGGCAAAACCTCAGCTCTACAAAAAAAAAGAAAAAGAAAAAAAAATGCAAAAGACAATTAGCCGGATGTGACGCCTCGCACCTGTAGTCCCAGCTACCCTGGAGGCTGAGGTGGGAGGATCACTTGAGCCTAGGAGGCGGTGGTTGCAGTTAGCAGGAATTGTGCCATGGCACTCCAGCCTGGGTGACAGAGTGAGACTGTCTCAAAAAATAAAAAATAAACAGGGTCAGGTGTGGTGGGTCATGCCTGTAGGCCTGTAGTCCTAGCTGCTCAGGAGGCTGAGGTAGGAGAATCACTTTAGCCCAGGAGATGGAGGCTGCAGTGAGTTATTATCATGCCACTGCACTCCAGCCTGGGCAACATAGCGAGACCCTGTCTCAAGAAAGAAAAACAAAAAGACAATACTCTGTGTTGGGCAACTTTTGAAAAGGGGCCCTCAACTCCCTGCTAGTGGGAGTATAATTCAGTTTAATCTTTTTGGATGACATTTAGACAAATGTATCAACATTTTATATAACATACCATTTGATCTGGAGCGCAATGGTGTGTGTAGAGGGCATTCATTGAAATTGCCACATTATTGGTAGTAGCCAATACATTGCAGTCTAACCTAAATGCCCATCATGAGTCTTCTCATTAGGTAAATTGTGATTGTGGTATAATCCATACAATGAATAGTCTGCACCCCTGCAGAAAATTAAGGGAGCTGCGTGTAATGATATGGAATGATTTTCAAAACAATGAATATTGTTATAGCATTACCCATGTAATGACGATTCAAAAGAAAAAAAATGTTATTATAGCAAGGTGTAAGTTAGTGTGGAGGTTCCTATCTGTAATACATAAAGGGTTGTACATATATATTTATTTTATTTTAATTAATTTTTGTTGTTGTTGTTGAGACAGAGTCTCGCTCTGTCGCCCAGGCTGGAGTGCAGCGATCTTGGCTCGTTGCAAGCTCCGCCTCCCGGGTTCACGCCATTCTCCTGCCTCAGCCTCCCGAGTATCTGGGACTACAGGCGCCCGCCACCACGCCCGGCTATATATTTTTAAAATACAGGATCTCACTTTGTTGCCCAGGCTGGAGTGCAGTGGTGCTTTCTTGGCTCACGGCCGCCTCTACCTCCCGGGCTCAAGCGATCCTCCCACCTCAGCCTCCCGAGTAGCTGGGACGACAGGCAGGTAACCTGCCTGCTTTTGTTTGTTTGTTTGTTTTGTTTTGAGACAGGGTCTTGCTACGTTGCCCAGGCTTGTCTCAAACTTCTGGGCTCAAGTGATCCTCCTACCTTGGCCTCCCAAAGCACTGGGATTACAGGTGTGAGGCACCACACACTGCCCCTGCACATATTAATATATACATAGGCCATCCCCGGAAGGTCATACAACACACTGGTTTAAAAAAAAAAAAGGTTGCGGCCGGGCGCGGTGGCTCAAGCCTGTAATCCCAGCAAATCCCAGCACTTCTCTTGGCAGGCCGAGACCGGGCGATCACGAGGCTCAGGAGAATCGAGACCCATCCTGGCTAACACGGTGAAACCCCCGTCTCTACCCTAAAAAATCACAAAAAACTAGCGCGGGCGAGGTGGCGGCGCCTGTAGTCCCAGCTACTGAGGCGAGGCTGAGGGGCAGGAGAAATGGCGTAAACCCCGGGGAGGCGGAGCTTGCACGTGAGCTTGAGATCCGGCCACCTGCACTCTAGCCCGGGCGACAGAGGGCGAGACTGGTCCGTCAAAAAAAAAAAAAAAAAAAAGGTTGCTTTGGGGAGGGAAAAGGAGGTCTGGAATGGAGGGAGACTCTTCTTTTAGTTGGGTAATTGTAAATCACATTATTTAGCTATTGGTTTTACTTCTAGTGGGAGATTGGCACCTGCAGAAAATGGAGGCGTCTATTCAAATGTATCCTCCTTCCAGAAGCCTTTCGTGGGCACACTAGGTATTCCCAGATTGCCCCCCGGCAGTCGTATCAGCCTTCATCTCCGTGAAAGGCACGTGCCCCCTGCACCCCGCGACGATTGCAGGGAGGCGCATTGGCCAGCAGAGGGCGCCAGAGGACCGCGCCCCGGGCCTGGGGCGGGTCCCCTTGTGCAGGGAGCTGGGGAGGTCCTGGCCCTGCCGGGTCCGAGGCCACCTGGGCCGCAGATGTCCCCCATTTCCGGGAGGACCTGACACCACAGTATCAAAAGTGTCACCTCGCCTTCCCCTGCAAAGGGAGCTGATCCGCGGCCGAGAGGCCTGGCCCGAAGCCTCCTCTTACCTCGTGGTCTCCGCCGCCTGCAGGACGGAGCGGGACGAGGGCCGGCCTGGAAGGGGCGGCGGGGACAATTCGATCCGATCTGAGCAATGCCCCTCCCCTCTGCGTTGCCTCCCACCCCCATGCCCCGCGCAGGTGCCCGACCACTGAAGGAAAGTGGAAAGCGGGAGGCCCAGGCAGTGGCTACCTGCAAGTACTTGATTGAGCCCCCAATGTGTGCTTTGAGGAAAACAGAATAAGGCAATGACGGTGGGCTGGGCGTGGTGGCTCACTCCTATAATCCCACCAATTTGGAGGCTAAGGTGGGAGGATCAATTGAGCCGCAGAGTTTGAGACCAGCCTGGGCAACATAGCAGGACCCCATCTCTACAAAAAATAAATTACCCAGGCATGGTAGTGCGTCTCAGTGAAAAAAGGGGGAAAAAAAAAACAGAAGGTGGGTGCTGGGGCAGGGGTGGGTCCTACTTTGGCTAGGGTGATCAGGGAAGGCTCCCCTGAGGAAGTGACTTATATTTTTTGTGTTAAATGTATTATTCATACTTAAAAGTGTTTAAATTGTCTCGGTACATTGAATGTCATGAAGATATGGTAAAATAAAGTCTATGTACAGCAGAAAGACTAACAATAAAGATCCCTCCCTGCCTAGGAAACAGATCATTACCAAAATTCTAGAAGCTTCATGCGCAGCTTGTTCTTGCCTCCCCTCCTCACCAGCCACTCTTCAGATTTTTGTACCAAACATTTCCTTGCAGCCAGCATAGTGGCTCACCTCTGTAATCCCAGCACTTTGGCAGGCTGAGTCCGGGAGTTCCATGCTGCAGTGAGCTGTGATCGTGCCACTGCACTCCAGCGTGGGTGACAGAGCAAGACCCTGTCTCAAAAACAGAACAAAAAAAAACTTCCTTGCTTTTCTTTCTAATTCTACAACCCCCACATACATCCCTAAATAATATAGGGTTTCATTTGCCTGCTTCAGAGCCTCATATAAATCCAAATAACTATGCATTTGTTTGTGACCTCTGCTGGACATTGTGTTTTTGAGATTTATCCCTGTTGCTGCATGGAGTTGTAGTTCATTTTTATTGCGCATAGTATTCTATTACAGGACCGCACCATGATTCCTTAATCCAGTCTACTGTTTATAAACATTTGTGCTGTATCCAGTTTTGTTTTTGCTTTTGCTTTTTTTGCTATTAGGAAAGAGGATGCAATGAATATCCTTTTTCTGGGGGGAGGGTTTGGGCTGGACAGCAGTTCTTCACCTTGCTTGGTTGCTCATTATAATCCCCAGGGGAGGTTTTTAAAATGCTGATGCCAGAGGCCCCACCCAGACTAATTAAATCAATATGTGGGTGGGGTGGGGTGGGGTGGGCCGAGGCTTAGGTGTGTTAATCCTTCCCTGTGGAGATCTAATGTGCTGCCAGAGCTGAGAACCCCTGGGATGCAGTTGGTTTGAGGACAGACTTGTCAACTGCAGCCCCTGGGATGCAGCTGGCTTGAGGACAGACAGGGAGAGGAGTCACCTGTTGCTAGCTGATGCCAAACTTTCCCAAAGTGACTCTGCCCACAGACACTCTCGCCAGCTCTCACCTCCTCATCAACTCTTGATCGTGACCAAATTTTTCCTTGTTGTCCTTCTGATGGGCGTGAAATGGCAGCTCACTGTGGCTTGAAATTGCCATTTCTCTCTTTACTAAACGAGGCTGAGCAGTTGGTAAAGTTGCTGCTGAAACAAAGAATGAAAGGAAGCCAGTGTGAAGATCTAGGAGCAAAAGACGTAGGGGAGAGGAGGAGCAGCAGGTGCCAAGGTGGGAAAGGTCTGGGATGTTGGAGGAACAGAAGGAAGGGTGGGGGAGGGATCCTTGTTCATGGGGGAGGGAGAGAGGCTCAAGCCAAGGTCAGCCGGGGTCAGAGCAGCGGGGCCGAGTTGGCCGAGGAAAGGACTTTGGCTTTTACTCTGAGACAGGCGCATGGGAGGGTTTGAGCAGAGGAGGGGGTGCTCTGGCCTCACTCTGGCTTCGAGCAGAGGATCCTGATTGGAGCTAAATTGACACGGGAAGGAGAGTATTCCGCCTAATAACTGCTTCCTGCCTCTGTCCTCCACCCTACTCCCCACTCTCCAGCTAGAAACAGGGGAAGACGATTTTGTTCACGGCTGTTACATCCGGCACCAAGTGACCAAAACAGACAGTAGTTCTGCCCTTCATGTTGTTGCTGGCGGTGGTGTGGGGTGCTTATAGGTTTTTCTAGTCTTCCTTCACAGGTGCAAACAAGAACGGTGAGACCTGTGAGGTTTATTTCAGCGCTACCCCGGGGCCTGGTATGCCTCCCAGGGAAGCTGGGGTGGGGGTGCAGCTGCCCCTCACCTGGGCCCACCCCACATGCATTCAGTCAGGGCCCCTACGGAGCCGTGTTAGAGCCTTTAGACACAGGATCGAGGATCTTCACAGGGCTGAAGAGACACGCCCGGCCCATCCCTTCTTTCTCCCGCCGGCCTACAAGGATCTTTTTCTACGAAACTCTAACCAGGTCCCTCCTCAGCTGAAAATCCTTCGGTGGCTCCCCAGTGCCTTTGAGGCAAAGTCCAAACTCCTACGAGGCCCTGGGGCACGGCACATCTGACCCCTCGGGGCCTGCCCACCCCACGCCATCCCTGGG
Organism: Rhinopithecus bieti; assembly: GCF_001698545.2. Taxonomy (NCBI): domain Eukaryota; kingdom Metazoa; phylum Chordata; class Mammalia; order Primates; family Cercopithecidae; genus Rhinopithecus; species Rhinopithecus bieti. The sequence continues at coordinate 823,293 of NW_016808980.1, forward strand.
AGCTGCTCTGTAGGAGTTACTCTGAAGCAGTTGCCACTTCTTCCCTCGGGCCTTTTCCCTTGATAATTCTTCACTTCCTCTGGGAAGTCACCCCGACCCCCTGTCAGGTGACCCGCCTCTTAACAGTCGCCGCGTCCCGTCTCACCCCCGCCAAAGCACACTTCCCTTTGCATTGTAATTGTCTGTTGACTTCGTCTGTCTCCCCCACTGGACCGGGAGCTACCCTTCGGGAGAGGCCCTGAATGTCCTGTCCGGGGCTGTGCCCTGCCCCAGGTACAGCTGGGCCCTCCGCAAACACTGGCTAAGGGAAGGAACGGGCGCTCTTCGCTAGCTGGGCCAGGCTGCTTTGCAAAAAGGCCGTAGCATTTCACGCCGCCAGGAGCCACGTGCGGTGTCCGTTTCCTCGCTTCCTCCCCAGCAATGTGCATTTCCCTCGTCAATGCCACGCTCTCCAGGCGCCAGCCGGGCGGAGGAAATTTCCGCCCCCTCCCAAGCCCGAGGCGGAGGCGGGCGTCGGAAGGGCAGGTGTCCAGGCCAGCGCGCAGCGCCAGGGGGCGTCAGAAGCGCTCTGACCACGGGGCGCTGAGCGGGTGGGCGCGCGGCGTCGTGGCGGGGTCCCACCTCGCAGGGGCCTCGCTTCGCTCGACGTCCCGCCCCGGACAGTCCCAGCATCAGGGACGACCCGCGCTGCGCCCGCGAACTCCGCCTCGGAGGAGCCCCCGCCCGAGCTCCCAGCGCCACGCGGCGCGAGCCCGGCCAGCCCCCGGCGCACCTGCTCGGGGAGTGGCCTTCGGCGGAGAGGGGCCTCCGATTGGCGCGGAGGTGACAAAGGGGCGTGGCAGATGAGGCCCCTCCCCTCCCGGCAGCTTGGAGTATTTAAGAGAGTTGGCGGCGCGGCTGCGCTCATTGCGCCGCGGACCGGCCTTGTGAGTGGTATCTCTGCGCTACTCCTGCGCGACTCGGCGACCCCCCCCCCCCC
>NW_016808980.1:824491-847515 GCF_001698545.2 Rhinopithecus bieti
CCCCCCCCCCCCCCCCAGTGCCTCGGCCACCATGCCGCGCTCTTTCCTCGTCAGGAAGCCCTCCGACCCCAATCGGAAGCCTAACTACAGCGAGCTGCAGGACTCTAATCCAGGTGTGTTGGAGGGGTGCTGAGCTCCAGGAGGTTTGAGGGAGACAGGCGAAGGCTGCGTGGGGGCCACCTGAGGGAGGCGGCCTGTCTGAGCCAGGATCGAGTCACAGGGTGTTTTGTGGAGCATTGCGGGTTCGGGAAACCGGGCAGGTGGATCCCCAGTCCCGGGGATCGGTCTGGGTGGTTGGGGGAGTGCTGTGTAGAGAGCAGGGGTCTTGCGCTTGGGTGGCCTTTGTAGCAGGCGAGAGGCGGAGGAGCTCCGCGAGAGTGGGAGAGGAGGCCTGTGTCAGGAAGGCCCTCTGGACGCTGCTGGGGAGAGTCCGGAGTCCAGAGGGTTGAGGGAAGGGGTGGGGAGACGAGATGTGTGTGAGGAGGGGGATTGGGGCAGGGTGGTGGCTCCAGGGCTGGGGTGATGGGGTTCTGGCCTCAGGCTGGGGACTTGGGACTTAGGAGAGGGAGATCTGGAAATGACCCCCTTCAACTGGGGGTCCTACCTGTGAGAGACTCAGATCGGGTGACCTGGGCGAGGAGGGCAGGAACCTGGTCTGTCCTGTGGATCATTTTTTTGATCTAAGTATGTGTTGAAAATCAGCCCCACCCAGCCCCTGGCCAGCGGTGGGCTCATGTTTGTTGATTGAGAATGATTTAATTAACGCCTGACTCTGCTTTTTCTCCCTCAGAGTTTACCTTCCAGCAGCCGTACGACCAGGCCCACCTGCTGGCAGCCATCCCACCTCCAGAGATCCTCAACCCCACCGCCTCGCTGCCAATGCTCATCTGGGACTCTGTCCTGGCACCCCAAGCCCAGCCAATTGCCTGGGCCTCCCTTCGGCCCCAGGAGAGTCCCAGGGTGGCAGAGCTGACCTCCCTGTCGGATGAGGACAGTGGGAAAGGCTCCCAGCCTCCCAGCCCACCCTCACCGGCTACTTCGTCCTTCTCCTCTACTTCAGCCTCTTCCTTGGAGACTGAGGCCTATGCTGCCTTCCCAGGCTTGGGCCAAGTGCCCAAGCAGCTGGCCCAGCTCTCTGAGGCCAAGGATCTCCAGTCTCGAAAGGCCTTCAACTGCAAATACTGCAACAAGGAATACCTCAGCCTGGGTGCTCTCAAGATGCACATCCGAAGCCACACGCTGCCCTGCGTCTGCGGAACCTGCGGGAAGGCCTTCTCCAGGCCCTGGCTGCTACAAGGCCATGTCCGGACCCACACTGGTAAGTGCCCCTCCAGGCACTCCCCACCGTCGCTTTCTGTGGCAGCTTTTGTGAATCTGGACTTGCTGTTCTCATTCGCAAAGTTGTGGACACTGAGGCCCCAAGTCTCCTAACTTCTAGCTCAAGTTCAGGGGCCTGACTCTCTGGAAATGTTTGGCAGAAACGTTCCTTTATCAGCTAAGCAGATGGGCAAAGCAGACACCTTCCCAATCCCTGCAGCTTGTTTCTCAGCCAAATGGGTTGGAGCTGGATATCGGAAAGGTGCAACCAACACCTTGCTGTGGGGGCCACCCACCCAGCCCCACCCTTTCCTGGTCCGCCCCCTCCCTAGCCAGACAGGATGTTGTCAGACCCCCCACCTGGCTCTGAATCCTTTGAGAACTTTCTCAAAGCTTAGGCTGATGTTTCACTTCTGTGAGCCTCATTTTCTCTATCTTTCAGATGGGCATGAGAACAGCTTGTGGGGTTTCTGTACAGGCTAAATGCAGGAATGCATATGGGAATCACCTGGCAAAGTGCCGGGTACCTGCTAAACTGTCACAAAAATGGTTCCTTGGCATTTGCTCTGCTCCCCTGCTGTGTGACTTTGGGCAAGCAACTTAACCTCTCTGAGACTCAGGGGAGAATTATGATGGCATATGTTTTAGAGAGTGGCTGTAAAGGTGGCTTATCACTTTAGAGTAATTTATTATACCCGAATAGTTCTCAGGTCGGCTTCCCCACCCCCACACAGTCCTAGCACACAGACCAGGAAACAGCAATTTTGGGGCAGAAAACACAATCACGTCTTTCGAAAATTTACTAAATATGTAGAAAACTTTCTGGACATGGAGAAAAGGTAGAACTTTTTAGAACTTGAACGGTGGTAGCCACTGTGCCTGGAGCTGTTCTTTGGAGAGTGACAGTTGAGGGAGAAGATTTCACAGGGTTCAAGCTGGCCAGGTTCTACCATTCTTGGCCCAGCGCCTGACCTCTGAGCGGTGAGGGTCAGTGAGGTAACTGGGAGGACTGGCATTTCACGGGCTTTATTGGCATCTTATTCAACTAAGGCTACCCATTTCTTTTCCTTCCTGCACCAGTAGCCCTGATTTTAACATGTAAAGGTCCAACTGCTGGCCTCCCCGTGCCTGCCCAGCTCACAGGGCTCTATTGTGGGAGATTTGACCCCTCAGGATGCTGCTCTCCTGCCTGCCTCTCTAGCCTCCCGTCCGGACATTATTTTAATGTAAAGGCATGGCTGAGGCACAGAAATCCCCTTGAAAAGTATCATTGCGGTCCTCATTGACTCCCATTGTGTGCCTTAATGGTGGGCCCAGTAGGTGGGGGCTGGGAGGGATGGAGCAGGTGCATGGGGCAGGGGTGCCCAGCACCTGTTCCAGTCGCAGCTGCTGGTGCACTGCGTGGCAGGCCTCTTTAATCCGGGGGTATCACATATACAGTGCCCCCCTCGGCGCCCTTTGTCCCCGCCGGCCTGGTGCCGATTTCACACTTGCCAGGAGTACCATGAAGGCGTCTGGGGGGTGAGGGATCTGAGGAGTGGGGGTCTGTGCCCCCTGCATATGCGCGCAGCCCCGCCCCAGCCCATCACGTCCTAGAATGTCTCCTTCCCCTGTTGCTTGGATTTGTGTCTCATCACACTTAGAGCCCTTACTGTGCAGGAGGTAGTGCTGGGGACTTCACCAACAGCCCTGGAAAGGGAGCGCGGGTGCCATTGTAACCCCAGTCTTACAAATGGACTCCAGCCCCTTTTCCAGATCTCCAGAGTCAGCCCTTAGTTCACAAGGGTGAACTTACCCTTCTCATTCACATGAAGACTTAGAATGCAATCAGCAAACCCTTCAGGCCTGGCATGGGGAGGCTGCTGAGTAATGGCAGAGTGGAGTAGTGCTCAGGCACCCCTCCCCCAGTCCTCTATGTCCCCCACCCTTTGGAGTGGCGAGTTTCCATTTCTGCCCTATGAGAGTGAGTCCAGCTCTCAGGTGCTCCATAAGTCCCTATTGAATGCATGGGTCTCATTGGAATCATTCTCTGGACTCCCTCCTACCCTGGTAACTCAGTGTAGCACCCTAGGCACCCAGAGGTGATGGAATGAATTCACTCTCAGCTCTTAAATTCCATCCAGCGCTGGGATTTCACAGGCAGGCCCTGGCCTTGCGGTCATGTCAGACTGGGCGTGAGGGGATTGGAGAATTGCATATTTTTTAAAGAAACTATTCAGTATTATAGAGTAGTGTCTAGCACATAGTAGGACATCAATAGATTTTTTAAAAAATTATAGACAGGGTCTTGCTTTATTGCCTAGGCTTGTCTCCAACTCCTGGCTTCAAGCAATCCTCCTGCCTCACTCGGCCTCCCAGAGTGATGGGATTACAGGCGTGAGCCACCACACCCGGCTTCAATAGATTTTTGTTGAATGAGTTACTGTTATGACCTTTGATGTGGAAAATGCTGCATCCCCCAGAAAAAAACAAAACAGCATTATTGGTGTTTTGGAACTGTAGCCTTTTGGTTGGAGCAGGGATTATTACAAGGCATGAGTGAGAGGCAGACTCCTCTGAGGCCTTTTAATTTTAAAGCAGACTTAATTATTCTCTAAGGGCTTATTGAGGACTTACTGGGTACCCAGCTCCATATGCGAGACTTTTTCCAACACAGCCTTGGCCAGGCAGATGGTGTGTCAGAGGCACAGGTTTCTGTAGCCTCTTCGGTGTTAGAAAGGGGCCCAGGCCCTGGGCTGGGGCTTAGAATGGACTCAAAGAAGGCCCCTGCCCTTATGGGACTCAGCCTGATTGGAGAACAGACAAGGAGATTTGGGATTACAGCATGGGAGGTGGGGTAGTGAGGAAAGCAGGCTGCTGGCCGGGCCCCAGGAGTGGCCTAACCAGCTTGGAGGTGGGGGTGGGGAGGCCTCTTAAGGCTGACTCTGGCTTTGGCCCCGGACAAGTGACAGTAGGACGAATCAGTAAAGATGTTCGGTCATCGTTGACCACTTCGCACGTCTCTATGGGATGTGGATGAGTACTGTGCCCTACCTTCTGTCACCAACCCCTATGAGTAGGGGATGGATAGCTCCATTTTACAGGTGGAAAAATGGAGGCTCAGAGAAGCCAGACAACTTGCCCAGAGTTGCACAGTGGGAAGCAGCAGAGCTCTGTCAGGTCCCGGCCTTTGGACCCTGGCTGCGTGTTTGAGGCCTGGCTTTCCTGGGATCGTGGGATTCTTTCAGGGTTTAGGGTATGCGGGGAGGGATTCCCATCACTACCATCTGTTGTCCCACGGCTCACTCGGCCTTTCTGGCATTCTCTCCCCAGGCGAGAAGCCCTTCTCCTGTCCCCACTGCAGTCGCGCCTTCGCTGACCGCTCCAACCTGCGGGCTCACCTCCAGACCCACTCGGATGTCAAGAAGTACCAATGCCAGGCGTGTGCTCGGACCTTCTCCCGAATGTCCCTGCTCCACAAGCACCAAGAGTCTGGCTGCTCAGGATGTCCCCGCTGACCCTTGAGGCTCCCTCTTCCTCTCCATACCTGCCCCCTGCCCGACAGCCTTCCCCCAATCCAGCAGGAAGGACCGACCCCACGTCCTTCTCACTGCCATGGAATTCCCTCCTGAGTGCCCCACTTCTGGCTGCATCAGCCCCACAGGACCTTGAAGACCATTTTCTGGTTCTGTTTCCTCTGCCTGGGTCCCTCAGTGGGCTCTGGAGGAGGACTTCCCGTGGCCTTTTCTGTGGAGAGAGGGCAGCTGGCAGCCCCAGCCCCCGGGGGATTCCTGAGCTGGCCTTTCTGCGTGGGTTTTTGTATCCAGAGCTGTTTGGATACAGCTGCTTTGAGCTACGGGACAAAGGCTGACAGACTCACTGGGAAGCTCCCACCCCACTCAGGGGACCCCACTCCCCTCACACACACATCCCCACAAGGAACCCTCAGGCCACCCTCCACGAGGTGTGACTAACTATGCAATAATCCACCCCCAGGTGCAGCCCCGGGCCCTGCGGAGGCGGTGGCAGACTAGAGTCTGAGATGCCCCAAGCCCGGGCAGCTATTTCAGCCTTCTGTTTGGCGGGGTGGCACCTGTTTCCCGGGCAATTTAACAGTGTCTCAAAAGGGACTGTGAGTAATGGCTGTCACTTGTCGGGGGCCCAAGTGGGGTGCTCTGGTCTGACCGATGTGTCTCCCAGAACTATTTTGGGGGCCCGACAGGTGGGCCTGGGAGGAAGATGTTTACATTTTTAAAGGTACACTGGTATTTATATTTCAAACATTTTGTATCAAGGAAACGTTTTGTATAGTTATATGTACAGTTTATTGATATTCAATAAAGCAGTTAATTTATATATTAAAAAGAGTCTGGTGTAATAGAGGAGTGGGTATTTTAAAAGGTCTTTGGTAAGGGAGGAGGAGACAGAATTCCTGAAGCTTAGATATTTCTGACGCAGCCTTAAATCTTGTCCTTGGAAACATCGCAGGGCTTTGGAGTCCTGGGTGTTCTGTCTGCTGGTGTTTGGGTGAGCCAGCAGCATCTATACGAGCTCTTCACTGTACACTGTGGCTCTTGTTTACTTTCTTATTCTTGAATTTGGAAACTAATTTGGCCCACGGGGTACAAAGCTGGCTTCCTGGGTCTTACCAACTAGGCAGGCTGCAAATCTCTGCCCCAGCACTGCAGGTCTTTCGGGGCCGCTTCCCCCAGATGCGAGTGGAATGTGACCAAGGAGACAGAGGATGTCCTTCCTGTTTCCAAGGGCTCCCGGCCCCCTCGGGCCTCCTTGTCAGTCCCACACCTCCGTCTTGCTGCTGGGTACCAAATGGCCTTTGATGCAAGGAAATTGGCTGGCTGGAGCCAGGAGGGTGAGAAGCCAGGCCAAAGGGTAGGGGTCACTCAGCTTCCTGCTCCGAGGACTGCGGGACGGTCAGCTTGCGTCCTGGGCTAGGGTAATTCACTCCCCGCCAGCCGGGCCAACGGTGGTGACCTCACCACTGGGGGCCTCCTGGGGCCAGGAGAAAATGAGTGTCCTTTTTGAACACAAAAGGTGCTGGAGGTGCCAGTTTCCTGTGAGGAGCTGAGGCGTCCCAGAACTTCGGAGCCCCGGAGTCAGGCTGGGGGTGGGGGGAGCGTCATGTTCCAAAGGAGAGATGATTCTTTCTTCTAAACAGGAAATGGTGACCCGCAGGCCGGGAGCAGCCCTTAATGACTTGCAGCTTTCCTCCCAAAAGAAAAAAAAAACTTTCTCTAACAATCGCCAAATTGTGGCCTGCCTCCCTGAAGGGAAGTTAGGGAGTTGGGGGGATGGGGATTGGGCATCCATGAGCTGAAGGCCTACTGTGTCCTGGGTCCCTGCGGGTCCTTCTAGGTCGTCTCCATCCACCCACAGTAGGTGCTGACTCTGAGTGAATGATTTCATGACTTCACATAATCCCTGGGGGTCGGGCCTCCGGAAAATGAGGCACAGAGGTGGGCTTGCCTGAGGTCATCAAGCCCGGCCCTCAGGTCATCCTGGGAGTTAGGTAAGCTGGGCTCACGCCCCTGACTCTCAGGGCACTTGGAGCAAGGCTCTCTCCCTCTGAGGGCCCCAGTTTCTGCCTCTATAAAACGGGGTGACAGTAGTGCCTTCCTCTCGGAGACTGTACAGAGGCATTCATTCAGGGGTTTTGAGGGCACCATGTGTGCCAGGCTCTGTTCCAGGCCCTGGGGTTACAGCCGTGAACAAGACAGGCCATCCCTACGCTCATGGGACGTATGTTCTGGTTGGGGAGAGAGAAAACAAACAAGCGATTAAATAAACAAGCCGCTTTTCTACAGCGATGGTGCCAGGACAGAATGAAAGAGTGCCAGGCACTACAGAACAACGGGGTGGGGCTCCCCAGGCCAAGGCGGTGAGAGCCCTGAAAGAAGTGAATTCCAGCCTGGACCTGAAGAAGGAGAAAGATGCCGGCAGGGGAGGATCCGGGGGAGGGAATAGCAAGCCTGCTGGAATGTGCTGCCCCCATGAGAAAGACCAGGATGGCGGAGGGCTTGGGAAGACAGGGTAGGAGAGGAGAGTGGGCCCAGCTCTGCAGAACTTGTGGTGCTAAGCAGGTGGGAATTTTGTCTAAGCCCCTAGGGCAGCCACTGGGGCTCTAAAGCAGGCTGGTGCTGAGGCCTGCTGTACCTTTCCTTCGAAGATCTCCCTGGCTGCTGGGAAGAATGGATCTCAGGGGTCCAGCAGAAGAAAGACAAAGGCAGGGAGACCATGAGAAAGCCAGAGGGGGCCAGACACCCTGGCTCATGCCTGTAATCCCAGCAATTTGGGAGGCCGAGACAGGCCTCACCTGAGGCTACGAGTTCGAGACCAGCCTGGCTAACATGGCAAAAACACGTCTCTACCAAAATACAAAAATTAGCCAGGTGTGCTGGCATATGCCTGTAGTCCCAGCTACCTGGGAAGCTGAGGCAAGAGAATCGCTTGAAGTCAGGAGGCTGAGGTTGCAGTGAGCTGAGATCGCGCCACTGCACTCTAGCCTGGGCCACAGAACGAGACCTTGTCTCAAAAAAAAAATAAAGGGCCAGAGGGGAGGGAGGGAGGAGTGGGAGGGAGGATGGTGGCCTGGCTCAGGGTGTTGGTGGCCTTGGAGATGAAGCCTGTATTTAAGAAACTTGTGGCAGTTGTGGCCACCCAGCCCATGGCGCAGCACCTGAGCCCTAGTGGGTGAGAGTTATTTAGTAGTATTATCTGGGGAAGCTGGGCATGGTGGTTCACATGTGTGTAGTCCCAGCTATTTAGAGGCTGAAGGGTGAGGATCGCTGGAGCCCAGGAGTCCAAAGCCAGCCTGGACAATGCAGTGAGACATCGTCTCTACAAAAAAATTTAAAAATTGACCAGGCAAGGTGGCTTACGCCTGTAATCCCAGCACTTTGGGAGGCCAAGGTGGGGCAGATCACTTGAGGCCAGGAGTTCGAGACCAGCCTGGCCAACATGGCGAAACCCCGTCTCTACTAAAAATACAAAAATTAGCTGGGTGTGGTATCACACCTGTAATCCCAACTACTTGAGAGGCTGAGCACGAGAATCGCTTGAACTCAAGAGGCAGAGGTTGCAGTAAGCTGAGATCGTGCCACTGCACTCCAGCCTGGGCTACAGAGTAAGACTCTGTCTCAACAACAACAAAAAAAGCCGGGCTTGGTGGAGCGCACCACCAAGGGGATGTTGGATCTAGTAGGGGTAGATACTATGAAGCTGAAAAAAGAATGGGGAGAGCCTCTATATTCTGATCCAGAGCAAACCCCAAATCACTAAATGAAAATGAAATCACCGGCAGATGTGCTCCCTTCCGTGGGCAGAAGATGGGTGAAAATCACCAACACGTGGCTCATTCTTGTTTGTATTTGCATACGGAGACTCTGGAAGTTAGGACAATATACTAACAAAAGTGGTTCCCTAGGGGGTTGCAGGAGGTGGGACTAGGGTGGATAAAGACTGGAGGGAGGGAGGAAAGGAGCCATCTTTTAAAGATTTTTAAGACGTTTTACTTTGAAATAATTGCAACCTGACAGAAATTGCAAGAAACAGTAAACTGGAATCATTCATTCAGATTCTTCAATATGTTAACATTTTCTCATGTATACATCTTGCCTCTCTCCCTAGACATACACACATTATTTAGTTCTGAACCATTTGATTTTTTTTTTTTTTTTCCGGATGGAATCTCACTCTGTCGCCCGGGCTGGAGCGCAATGGCGCAACCTCGGCTCACTGCAACCTCCGCCTCCTGGGTTCAAGCGATTCTTGTGCCTCAGCCTCCCGAGTGGCTGGAATTACAGGCATGCGCCACCATGCCCGCTAATTTTTGTGTTTTTAGTAGAGATGGGATTTCACCATGTTGGCCAGGCTGATCTCGAACTTATGGTCTCAAGTGATCCGCCCACCTCAGCCTCCCAAAGTGCTGGGATTACAGGTGTGAGCCACCACGCCCGGCCTGAACCACATGAGAGTAAGTTATAGACACAATGCCCCTTCACTGCTAAATATTTAAGCTATGTTTCCTAAGGATAAGGACATTCTCCCATAGTTTCATGATCAAAATTAGGAAATTTAACATTGGTGCAATGCTACTCTGTAATCCATAGTCATGATCACATTTCTGCATGTGTCCTAGTGATGTCTTTCACAGCATTTTGTGGGGTGTAGTTGGGGGAGAAATGACCAGGATGCAATGCAAGGATCACACACTGCATTCACTTGTCCTGACTTTTTTATGTATTAATTTAATTTTTTTTTTTTTTTCTAATAGAGACAAGGTCTCACTCTGTTGCCCAGGCTGGTCTCAAACTCTTGTGGGTTCAAGCAATCCGCCTGCCTCAGTCTCCCAAAGTGCTGGGATTACAGACATGCCCAGTTATTTGTCCTGACTCTTATTTATTTATTTATTTATTTATTTATTTATTTATTTAAGACAGAGTTTCGCTCTTGTTGCCCAGGCTGGAGTGCAATGGCACGATCTCGACTCACCGCACCCTCCACCTCCCAGGTTCAAGTGATTCTCCTGCCTCAGCTTCCCGAGTAGCTGGGATTACAGGCATGCGCCACCACGCCTGGCTAATTTTGTATTTTTAGTAGAGATGGGGTTTCTCCATGTTAGTCAGGCTGGTCTCGAACTCCCGACCTCAGGTGATCTGCCTGCCTTGGCCTCCCAAAGTGCTGGGATTACAGGCATGAGCCACTCCGCCCGGCCTGTCCTGACTCTTTAATCTCTTTTTTCCCAAGGCAGCTCCTCAGCCTTTCTTTGTCTTTCATAACATTGACGTTTTTTGAAGAGTACAGGCCAGCTGTTTTGTTTAATGCCCTCCAGTTTTTTTTCCTGATGTTTCGTCATAACTACATTTGGGATATGCACTTAGGGCAGACCCACAGCAGCAGCGCGTGTCTTGTTTGGTGCAAGGTGTCATGAAGCACCTGAGGTCAGCTCATCCCAGACTGACATCAACTTTGACTGCTTGGTTAAGGTGGTGCCCGCCAGGTCCCTCCTTGCTGAAGTTCCTCTTTTTCCCTTTGCACTCAATCTGTATCTTGTGAGGAAATACTTGGAGACCATGTGATGTCTCCAAGTAGCTCCTCACAAGATATGGAAAGGACCATGTGATCCTATGATGCTTCAAACTTCCATCCACAAGTTTCATCCCTTTCAGTTTCTTTTTGCCTAAATCAATTACATGTTACGATGGTAGTTACCAAATGGTGATTTTCTAACTCCATCATTCCTTCTACTTTACTGGCTGGCTTTCTCCTGCAGGACTTCCCCTCTGGCGAGGCAGCGGCTTAGAGCTGTCGGGTTGGGAGAAAAGGGGCCGGGAGCAGCAGGATCTGGCCAGGCCATTAGATCCTCCCCGGGGATTTTCTTTAAAACGAGTCCAGGAAATAAAATGGCTATAAAGCCAGTCTCCATGCAAGTGTCAAGGCAGGCAGGTCTGGGGCCAAGGCCATCTCTGGGCACATCTGGGCTGCATTAGTGACCTGGTGGCTACTTATGAATATCCCCTGAGCTGGGACAAGCGTCTCCTGGTAGACAGGGATCAGGACTGTCCTTGTTCTTCTTTGCTTTCGAAGTGTTTATTTTTTTCTGTTTTCTTTTCTTTTCTTTTCTTTCTTCTTCTTCTTCTTCTTTTTTTTTTTTTTTTTTTTTTTTTGATACAGAGTCTCACTCTGTCACCCAGGCTGGAGTGTAGTGGCTCAGTCTCAGCTCACTACAGGTCTAACCTCCTAGGCTCAAGAGATCCTCCCAGTTCAGCCTCCTGAGTACCTGCCTAATTTTTGTGTTTCTTGCAGAGATGTAGTTTGGTCATGTTGCCCAGGCTGGTCTTCTGGACTCAAGCTATCCTCTCACCTCAGCTTCCCAAAGTGCTGGGATTACAGTCATGAGCCACCACTCCTGGCCCAAATTGTCAGTTTCATAAATGTTACAGGAATGTATTCCCTCCTTTAAAAGAGTGAGAAGGTGACATGTGAAGCTCAAGTGGCATGTGATCAACACTCTCTATCCTTATGCCTTTACTGTCCCAGCATGACACCATGGAGATCTTGGTTTACATCTTTGTTAGTTAAAAAAATGAGCAACTATATTTCATTTATTTATTTATTTATTTATTTATTTTTATTTATTTTTTTGAGACAGAGTCTCGCTCTGTTGCCCAGGCTGGAGTGCAGTGGCATGATCTCAGCTCATTGCAACATCTGCCTCCCGGGTTCAAGTGATTCTCCTGCCTCAGCCTCCGAGTAGCTGGGATTACAGATGCCCCCCATCATGCCCTGCTAATTTTTGCATTTGTAGTAAAGACAGGGTTTCACCATGTTGACCAGGCTGGTCTTGAACTCTTGACCTCAGGTGATCCACCTGCCTCGGTCTCACAAAGTGCTGGGATTATAGGTGTGAGCCACTGCACCCAGCCAAAAAAAAAAAAAGAGCAAATACATTCCCATGCATACACGGCTCCATCTCACTTACCTGGTTCCACAAGGGCTTCCACCACCTCTGCCTCATCCCTTTCACCACCCCCCTCACTCCTTCCAGTGCATCAGGCTCACTGCCCCCTCAGGGCCTTTGCACTGCCACTCCCTCTGCCAGGAACACTGCCCCCCAGAGAGCCACATGGCCACTCTCCTCCCATCCCTCTCCATTTCATTCCAACCCCTTTCCCTATTGTTATTTTCTCCATGTGACCAACCACTCATTTCCCTGTTCAGAGTTTCTCTGCTGACTGTCTTTCCTTACCAGAATGTCAGCTCTATGCAGGTGGAAATAGTGGAAATTTTGTCTGCTTTGTTCACTGTGCAGTGATCCCTGGAGTCCTGTTCACATGTGGGAGGCACACACTCAGTGAAACATTGCTAAAGGAATGATGAATGAGTTGACATGTGCCTCTCAGAAACACTGTGTGGTCACCATTCTTTTTTCTTTTCTTTTTTTTTTTTGAGATGAAGTCTCGCTCTGTGGTCCAGGCTGGAGTACAGTAGTGCGATCTCAGCTCACTGCAACCTCCGTCTACCGGGTTCAAGCGATTCTCCTGCCTCAGCCTCCCGGGTAGCTGGGATTACAGGTGCCTGCCACCATACCTAATTTTTTTTTTTTTTTTTTTTTTTTGTCTTTTTAGTAGAGATAGGGTTTCCCTATGCTGGCCAGGCTGACCTCGAACTCCTGACCTCAGGTGATCCACCTGCCTCAGCCTCCGAAAGTGCTGGGATTACAGGCGTGAGCCACCTCACCTAGCTTTTTTTTTTTTTTTTTTTGAGGCAGAGTCTCACTCTGTCACCCAGGCTGGAGTGCAGTGGCTCGATCTCAGCTCACTGCAGTCTCTGCCTCTTGGGTCCAAATGATTCTCATGTCTCAGCCTCCCAGGTAGCTGGGATTACAGGTGTGTGTCACCAAGCTCGGCTAAATTTTTGTATTTTTAGTAGGACGCGGTTTCACCATGCTGGCCAGGCAGATCTCGAACTCCTGGCCTCAAGTGATCTGCCCACCTCAGCCTTGCATAGTGCTGGAATTACAGGCATGAACCACTGCACCTGGCCCATTTTGAATTTTTGTTTTTGAGTTTGTTTGGCTAGACTTCCTTCTTCTGTGAAACCCACAGTTGGGTGATATATTAGTTTCCTAGGGCTACCCACACCAAATTCCCATGAACTCTGTGGGAATAGCAGAAGTTTATTCCTTCATGTTCCTGGAGACCAGAAGCAGGACATCGAGGCATCCACGGGACTGCGCTTCCTCCACCTACTCTAGGGTAGACTCCTTCCTTGTCTCTTCTCTGTGTCTCTCTCTTTTTTTTTTTTTTTTGAGATGGAGTCTTACTCCCTCGCCCAGGCTGCTTACTGCAACCTCTGCCTCCTAGTTCAAGCAATTCTCCTGCCTCAGCCTACAGAGCAACTGGGATTATAGGCGTGTGCCACTATGCCTGGCCAATTTTTGGATTTTAGTAGAGAGAGGGTTTCACCATGTTGGCCAGGCTGGTCTTGAACTCCTGACCTCAGGTGATCTGCCCGCCTCAGCCTCCTAAAGTGCTGGGATTACAGGCGTGAGCCACTGTGCCTGGTTGGCTGTCTCTGTTTCTCTTAAGACACCAGTCATTGGATGTAGGGGCCACCCTAATCCAGGATGATCTAATCTTTACTTGATTGCATCCACAAAGATCCTATTTCCAGATAAGGTCACATTCACAAGTCCTGGGAATTGACTTGAACATATCTCTGGGGTCTACAGTTCAACCCCAGGTGTACCGGTGGCTACAACCAAAGGCTTGGCAAGTCTTTCTCAGGGCCTGGAATGAATTCAGGTGCACTTGTCTATTTATTCATTTGGAGGTGGTGGGGTCAGGGGGGTGGGGCGGTCTCACGCTGTCGCCCAGGTGGAAGTGCAGTGGTGCAATCAGAGCTCACTGTAGCCTTAAGCAGATCCAGGAACTTCTTATTATTCACTCACCAAACCCTGCAGGAGGGTCAGGAAGGTGACCTGGAGGAGGGGCCCCTTAGGAGGAGACTTGGGAGGTGAGTAGGATTCTGCCTCTGACTCCAGGAAGAGAGAGAGAGCCCTAGGTCAAAGCTCCACCAAGCCCCGATTGCAGAGGTTACTGCATGAGCAGGCACCCCAGGGTTGGGTGACAGTCACAGAGGGAGAGGTCAGCTTGCATCAGGGTCAGGCCATGCGGGCCTCAGAGGGGGGAACTACAGATTTATCCTGAGGGCACTGGGGAGCCATGGGAGGGGCTGGTAGGGAGGGGACTGAGTGGGTTTACTCTTTGGAAAGATCCCTGGGGTCACTGTGATGGGAGCAGGTCTGGCAGCAGGAAGAGCAGTTGAGGAGGTGGCCACCGCCCTGTGGTGGTGGCAGATGAGGCAGCGGTGCTGTTTGGCGTCTCATGGATGAGCAGACTGAGGGAGGAGACAAGGATGATACCGGGCCTGGAGTTTTCACCAAGTGAGGGAAATAAGGACCCAGGGAAGCAAAGAGCAAACACTCAGGCAAATAATAATGACGGTGATGGTAACAGAAACACTTCATGCCAGTTCATTACCGGGTTTGCACAGATTATTTAATTTAATCCTCACCACAGCCTGAGGCAATATGGGTATAAGAGAAGGTCCTAAGAGGTTACGGACTCTAGAGTCAAACTTCCTGGGTTCAGTCTCTGCTCCATTGCTTACCTGCTGTGTGACCTAGAGCAAGTTGTTCAACCTCTCTGAGTGTCCACTTTCTTATCTGACAAGCAGCCCCTCCTTCCTGGGATTGTTGTAGAGATTCAGTGAGTAAATACTTGTAAATTGGCCAGGCTCGGTGGCTCACACCTGTAATCCCAGCACTTGGGGAAGTTGAGGTGGGCGGATCACCTGAGGTCGGGAGTTCAAGACCAGCCTGAACAACATGGAGAAACCCCGTCTCTACTAAAAATACAAAATTAGCTGGGCGTGGTGGCACATGCCTGTAATCTCAGCTGTTTGGGAGGCTGAGGCAGGAGAATCCCTTGAACCCGGGAGGCGGAGGTTGCAGTGAGCCGAGATTGTGCCATTGCATTCCAGTCTGGGCAACAAGAGAGAAACTCTGTCTCAAAAAAAAAAAAAAAAAAAAAAAAAAAAAAAAAAAAAACTTTAAATTGCTTGCCCTCGGGCCTGGAAGAGTAAGCTTCAGTGAACAGTGGCTGTAACTGTACCCATTTTACAGATATGAAGAAAGGGCTCTGGGAGAGTAGCGAAGCTTTCCAAGTTCATCTAGAGGATAATCCTACTGTTTCAGGTACTCTGCATCTCTTACCAAAGTCTGGGGACCTGATCTGTCCTGCAGATCCCAGGGTCTGGCATCCTGTGTCATCCCCTGCAATCCTGAGTGCCAGGACTGGGCAGCCCGGACCTGGAGGAGCCGGGAGACTTGCCATGCACACGTCCTCTCTGGGTACAAGCTGGAAGGTCCTCAGGCTAGGGGACCCAGGGCACCAAACTCAATTCTATTTAACTGGAGCTATGGCCGGAAATTAAAGCTTTAATGGGGCTGAAAAGGTAGCAGCAAGGAGAAATGAAACCCATGTGTCACTCGTGGGAGACCTCGGGATGGGGATCCCTCAAAGAAACCCATCTTTACCCCAGGGAAAGACCCAGCACTAGGCAGGGGGCTTTCCCAAGGCTGTCAATCTTCTGCTTGCAGGTACAAATGCCACCAATGCCTCACTTCGTGACCCTGGATGAGTCCTTGCCTTCTCCAGGCTTCACTTTGCAGGTCACCAAAATGTGCTCAACCTTTGACCCAATAACAAAATAAAAAGCACATAAACACACACATTTTACCCAGCACGTTTCAGTAGAGCAAACACCATCAACAATCTAAATGCCCAGCACAAGTGAATTGTGTATGTTACCTGGAGTCCTGATGTGTTCTGAAAACTTTGCAATTATAGATGATTATACAATCCCTAAAACATACATGGTATGTATATTTTTCTCTATTTTTTTTTGGAGACAGGGTCTTGCTCTGTCACGCAGGATGGAGTGAAATGGTGAGATCTCGGCTCACTGCAACCTTGACCTCTCGGGCTCAAGTGACCCTCCCATCTCAACCTCCTTAGTAGCTGGGACTACAGGTGCTTGCCACCGTGCTTGACTAATTTTTGTATTATTATTATTTTTTTAAATTTCTTCTTTTTTTTTTTTTTTTTTTGAGACGGGTCTCGCTCTGTCGGCCCAGACTGGCAGTGCAGCTGGCCGGATCTCGGTTCCACTGCCCCAAGCTTCCGGCCTCCCGTGTTTATTGCTTCTCCTGCCTCAGCCTCCCCCGAGTAGGCTTGGTACTACAGGGCCGGCCCCGCCCACCTTGCTCCGGCTAGCTTTTTTTTTTTTTTTTTTCTTTTTTTTTTGTAATTTTTTTTAGCTAGAGACAGGGTTTCACTGTGCTTAGCCAGGATGGTCTCGATCTCCTGGACCTCGGATCCCGGCCCGTCTGGCCTCCCCAAAGTGCTGGATTACAGGCTTTGAGCCCACCGGCCCGCCGGCCCTTTATTTTTAAATTTTTTATTTTTTGTAGAGATGCAGTCTTGCCACCGTTGCCCAGGCTGGTCTCAAACTCCTGAGCCTCAAGCAATCCTCCCGCTCAGCCTCCCGAAATGTGCCTGCGACATTACAGTACGTGAGGGCCACCCGATGTCCGACCGTTATATGTATCGTCATGATGAACAGAGAAAGAATAAGCCCTGCGGCTACGATGATTAGCAGTCCAAATGCTTTTTTTTTTCTTCTCGAGCATGCCGGCAGTCTCCCTCTGTCGCTCCAGGCTGGAGCTGCAAATGTGCAATCTCAGCTCACTGCCAATCTCCACCTCCCAGGTTTCAAGCTCAATCTCCTGTTCAGCTTCCCCAAATAGCTGGCGATTACAAGCATGCACACTACACCTAACTAATTTTGGGGGGGGGGGCTTTTTTTCTTCTTTTCTTTTCTTTCTTTTTTTGAGACAGAATCTTGCTCTGTTTGCCCCGCTGCTAGAGTGCATATGTATAATCTGACCTCCCACAACCTCCACCTCCCTGCGGTTCAAGCGATTTCTTGCTCAGCCTCCCTAGTAGCTGGGACTACAAGGCACGCGCCACTACGCTCCGCTAATTTTTTATTTTTGTATGAGGATGGAGTTTCCACTAGTGGCCAGGCTGGCCTTGAACTCCTGACTCGTTGATCCGTCCTGCCTTGGCCTCCCATAGTGCTGGATACAGGTGGGCGCCACAGTGCCCAGCTGCAAAATGTTTCTAATAATTAAAGACTGATACGAATGAGCTGGTCAGTATCAGTGAATATTGTGACAGAAAGGGAAAGGAGGAAAAGAAGGAAAAAGGGAAGATCTGGAAGGTTTATACCCACAGCACAGTGATTTTCTGGAGGGGAGGCTGAGGCAATGGCGAGGAGGAGGGCATTTCCTGTGATAATTTTTAACCATCTCTGCGTTGTATTATTGATAGCTTCCCGTAGGGAGCATCTTTTAGTCACAAATCAAGCAGTCAGTAGTCCCACTGACACTTATTGTCACGCGTTGCCCTTAGAAGGGGCGACAGGCAGGAAAAGCAGTTTGCCAAGCAGTCTGGAAAAAGGTATGGGCCCATTCTTTTTTTTTTTTTAGAGAGAGAGTCCCACTCCGTTCCCAGGCTGGGTACAGTGGCACGATCTCGGCTCACTGCAACCTCCGCCTTCTGGGTTCAAGCCAATTCTTCCCACCTTAGCCGTCCTAGTAGATGGAACCACAGATGCATGCCACTATGCCTGGCTAATGTTTTGTAGAGATGAGGTTTCACCATGGTGCTCGCTGGTCTTGAATCCTGAGCTCAGGCGATCCACATAACGCTCAGCTTCCCAAGAGTGCTGGGATGCAGGATGACCACTGCGCTTGGCCAACGCCCTCATTTCTGTAAAAATTTTTACCTCTAACTTTATCCATCCTTGCCTTCACACAGAGGAAGTGCCTGTCTGCCCTGGGGGTCAACAGTGGTTCTTCTGGATTAGTGGGGTGGCTGGGGTTAAGTTTTCTTTTTATAGGTCTTCTGAATTTCTGTAATGAGCATGCAGGGCAGTCATGGGGTTGGGTTTACAGGCTCCACACCGTTAATTCCATCACTTTTGGGAGGTGAGGCGGGAGGATCCCTAAGGCTAGGAGTTCAAGCCAGCTAGGCAAACATAACGGGAACCCCACCTCTACAAAAAATAGTAATAGCAAGGAAGTATGTATTTCTTTCTAAACATGAAGCACACACACAGAAGAAAAATGTGCAGCACTTGCGCAATGTCCCGGACGTAGGGGGTTCTGGCACCGTCTGCAGTCATGGCCACCCTGTCAATCTTGAGGCCATGGAATTGACATTTGGGTGCCCTGTGGTGCCACCCTGAGCACTGCCAGTGAACCTGAACTCATCCCCACCTCGGTATCTATGGACAGCTCATTCTTCAACCCTGGGGGCCGCTATTCACCCAGACCTACGAATCTTCACCCCAGACCACGAGTCTTCACCTTGCAGGCTGCTCTCTGCTTGTGACTCAATCGTTCCAGGGAATGAGGTGGGTGGGTGACAGCCCCTTCGATGAGGGCAGGACTGAGCAAGAAAAGACAAAAGGACTCTGTCCAAGAATGCAGAGCCATTAGGTAAGTGGTGGCACCAGGTTTGTTTGATTTATTTATTATTTATTTTGAGATGGAGTTTTGCTCTTGTCACCCAGCTGGAGTACAGTTGGCACAATCTAGCCTTCACCACAACCTCCACCTCCTGGTCAAGCGATTCTCCTGCCTCAGCCTCTGAGTAGCTAGGAGTACAGGCAGCACCACCCACCCTGGCTAATGTTTTTATTTTCAGTAGAGGACAAGGGTTTATCAGGCTGTGCACAGTGGCTCACAGCTGTGAAATCCCAGCTTTTTGAGTGCTAGACAGGCAGATTAACCTAAGGTCAGGCAGTTGAGACCAGCCTGACCAACATGGAGAAACCCTGTCTCTACTAAAAAATACAAAATTAACCAGGTGTGGTGGCGCATGCCGTAATCCCAGCTACTTGGGAGGCTGTGGCAGGAGAATAGCTTGAACCCAGAAGCAAGAGTGCAGTGAGCTGAGAGCAGCCATTGCACTCTAGCCTGGCAATACAAGAGAGAGACCTCCATCTCAAAAAATAAATAATTAATAAATAATAATAATAATAAATAATAAGAGACAGGGTTTTTCCATGTTGGTCAGGCTGGTCTTGAACTCCCAACCTCGGGTGACCTCCCTGCCTTGGCCTCCCAAAGTGCTGGGATTACAGACGTGAGCCACCACGCCTGGCTGGCACCCAGATTTTTTTTTTTTTTTTTTTTTTTTTTGAGACTCTGTCACCCAGGCTGGAGTGCAGTGGCGATCTCGGCTCACTGCAAGCTCTGCCTCCCGGGTTCATGCCATTCTCCTGCCTCAGCCTCCTGAGTAGCTGGGACTACAGGCGCCTGCCACCACACCCAGCTAATTTTTTGTATTTTTAGTAGAGATGCAGTTTCACCGCGTTAGCCAGGATGGTCTCTTATCTCCTGACCTCGTGATCCACCCGCCTCAGCCTCCCAAAGTGCTGGGATTATAAGCGTGAGCCAACACACCCGGCCCCACACCAGGATTTTTAAAAATGGCTGTATTGAGATATAACTCACATGCCACACAATTCATCCACTTAAAGTCTACATCCGCTTAAAGGGTATTCAGTAGGCTTTAGTATCTTCACAAGGTTGTGCAACCATCATCCCTATCTAATTCTAGAACATTGCATCACCTGAAGAGGAAACCCCGTAGCCATGAGCAGTCACTCCCCATTTCCTCCTCCTCTCAGCTCCCGGCTTTCTGTCTCTATGGCTTTGCCTATCCTAGACATTTCATAGAAATGGCATCATAGTAACGGATCATACAAGTCATCACGTGGTCCTTAGTGTCTGGCTTCTCTCATGTAGCATAAGGTTTCTCAGGTTCATCCATGTTGCAGTGCATAATAGAACTTCATTATTTTTATGTCTGGATGAATACAGCACATTCTATTTGTTCATTCATCAACTGATGGACATTTGGGTTCATAAGTTGAAACACTTTGGGGCTATTACGAAGAATGCAGCTGTGAACATTCCTGTCCAGGTTTGCGTGTGAACTACAAGCAACGTATGAGAGAGTTGAATTTGTTCTGCATCCTTGTCAGCACTTGTCATTATCAGTTTTATTTTTATTTTATTTTTGTTTTGAGATGGAATCTGACTGTTACTCAGGCTGGAGTACAATGGTGCGACCTCAGCTGACTACAACCTCTGTCTCCCGAGTTCAAGTGATTCTCCCACCTCAGCCTCCCAGTGGCTGGGATTACAGGCGCGTGCCACCACTCCTGGCTAATTTTTGTATTTTTAGTAGAGACGGAGTTTCACCATGTTGGCCAAGCTGGTCTCAAACTCCTGACCTCAGGCGATCCACCTGCCTCAGCCTCCCAAAGTGCTGGGATTACAGGCGTGAGACACTGCACCTGACCCAGTTTTAATGTTTTGTTTTGTTTTTGTTTTTTGGGGACAAGGTCTCATTCTGTCACCCAGGCTAAAGTGCAGTGGTATGATCACAGCTCACTGCAGATTCGACCTCCCGGGCTCAAATGATCCTCCCACCTCATCCTCCTGAGTAGCTGGGACCACAGGTGTGCACCGCCATGCCTGGGTAATTTTTAAATTTTTTGTAAAGATGAGGGTCTCACTATGCTGCCCAGGCTGGTTTCAATCCCCTGGGCTCAAGTGAGCCTCCCGCCTCAGCCTCCCAAAGTGCTGGGATTACAGGTGTGAGTCACCACATCCGGCCTGTTTGTATCTTTTAGCCATTTTAGTAGCTGTGTGTGTGCATAACAGTTTTCACAAGATGTAACTGATCAACAGTAAAGTGCCATATATAAAGTACAAAATTTGATAACTTTTTCTTTCTCTTGGGAAATAAAGGAGTGGCATTTCTGGGTCACGTAGTAACTCTCTTTAGGCACCAAAATTTGAATGGGATCTGTCCTGTGGTAGGGCCAGGATCACTTCTGCTGGTGGGGTCTGCTGCCTTGGGAAGGAGAAGCTAAGCCGTGGCTCTCATCCCAACTCTCTTCTCTGGGAAGGGGGCAAGTCTGCAGAAGGTTCGAGGATCCAGCTCTGAGCCCCTGCAATCATAGGTCAGTCCTTCCCGCATTCACCACATGTGCACTCAGTCCTAAGGTCGCCGGGTCAGGAGTGACACAACAGGGAACAGACAAGTCTCTGTTCTCAGGATGCTGACAATTCACCTTGGCTTGAGAAGGACACAGCCTTGGGCTGGGCACCATGGCTCACGCCTGTAATCCCAGCACTTTGGAAGGCCAAGGAGGGCAGATCATGAGGTCAGGAGATCGAGACCAGCCTGGCCAACATGGTGAAACCCCGTCTCTACTAAAAATAGAAAAATTAGCCAGGCGTAGTGGTGCACGCCTGTAGTCCCAGCTACTCGGGAGGCTGAGGCAGGAGAATCGCTTGAACCTGGGAGGCGGAGGTTGTAGTGAGCTGAGATCAGGCCACTGTACTCCAGCCTGGGTGACAAAGTGAGACTCTGTCTTAAAAAAAAAAAAAATTGTGCTGTTTGAGAAGGACATAGTCTGTCCAGGGTCCTGGCTGAGGCAGAGCAACTGGTTCTGGAGCCCAGGAATAGGTTCTCCCTGCAGCCCTCCAGAGAAGAACATAGCGCTGTTACTATCACAGCCCCATTCAGACAGATGAGGAAGCCCAAGTCCCAGAGGGAGGAGGGATTTGCCCAAGGTCCTTCCAGGTGATAATGGCTGAGCAGGGATTCGAACCCATTTCTCAGGGAAGGGAGTGATGTTGCCCGGGAAGAGTGCAGGGTGCTATAGGAGAGCCACGGGGGGTACCAGCTTAGTCAGGGACTTGGGGACATTAGGCAGAGCCTTCCCAGAGATGGAAGAAGTAGGAGTTAGCCAGCAAAGATAACTGGAAGAGGGGGAGGAAGTTGCAGGCACAGAGCATGACAAGTGCCAAGGCCCTTGGGTGGGGAAATGCTTGGGGTATTCAAGAAATGGCAAGAGGTCAGTGTGGCTGGGGGAGAGAGGTAGGAGGAAGGCGGGCAGGGGCTGGCTTCCCCCAGGCCTCATAGGCCACAGCCAAGGGCTAGGCATTTGGATTTTATTCTAAGCTGTGGGAAGACACCAGGGGATTTTATGCAGAGGAGCGACTTCCCCCTGGCTGCGTGTGGGAAATAGGCTGTGGGGACTGAAGGAAGTGGGAGGCCAGGGAGGAGGCACCTGCAGCTTGTGACTTTCCCTGGCAGGTCAGCGAGAGGAAGAAGGGGTGGGAGCTGTCTTTGTGGATGGGCGGGGTGGGGTTGGAGAGTGAGTGAATGCAAGGACCAGGCCGGGGAAGGGTTGCAGCCCTCATGAAAGCCGGGGGCTGGGGGGGATGGCGCTACCAAGACTGGGTGCCCAGGAGAAGAGACAGGGAGGAAAACGTGGAAATGCATTTCTTTCTTTCTTTTTGAGACGGAGTCTCGCTCTGTAGACCAGGCTGGAGTGCAATGGCATGATCACAGCTCACTGCAACCTCTGCCTCCTGGGTTCCAGTGATTCTCCTGCCTCAGCCTCCAGAGTAGCTGAGATTGCAGGCGCTCACCACCTTGACCTGCTAATTTTTGTATTTTAGTAGAGACAAGGTTTCACCATGTTGGCCAGGCTGGTCTTGAACTCCTGACCTCAGGTGATCCACCTACCTCAGCCTCCCAAAGTGCTGGGATTACAGGTGTGAACCACTGCGTCCAGCAGCATTTCTTTCTTTTTTTTTTTTTTTTGAGACAGAGTCTCGCTGTGTCGCCCAGGCTGGAGTGCAGTGACACAATCTCAGCTCAGTGCAACCTCCACCTCCCAGGTTCAGGTAATTCTCCTGACTCGGCCTCCCAAGTAGCTGGGATTACAGGTGCACCTCACCTTACCCGGCTAATTTTTGTATTTTTGGTAGAGATGGGGTCTGGTCTTGAACTCCTTACCTCAAGTGATCCACCCACCTCGGCCTCCCAAAGTGCTGGGATTACAGGCATGAGACACCGTGTCCAGTAAAGGCTTTTTAGAAAAATAAAAACGTGGCCGGGTGCGGTGGCTCAAGCCTGTAATCCCAGCACTTTGGGAGGCCGAGACGGGCGGATCACGAGGTCAGGAGATGGAGATCATCCTGGCTA
>NW_016808980.1:847956-942115 GCF_001698545.2 Rhinopithecus bieti
ACAGAGTGAGACCTTGTCTCAAAAAAAAAAAGAAAATAAAACATAGGGGCCCAAGGGACAAGAAAGATTTCCTCTAAGTGCAGGCCTTCCACAATCTATCATGAGTGCAGGCCTTCCACAATCTATCAATCTATCTTTTTTTTTTTTTTAGAAATGGGAGGATCTTACCTTGTTATCCAGGCTGGAGTATAGTGGCACAATCATGGCTCACTGCAGCCTCAAACTTCTGGGCTTAAGCTATCTTCCTGCCTCAGCCTCCTGAGACTACAGGCATGTGCCACCACCCTTGGCTAATTTTTTTAAATTGTATTTTAGAGATGGGGTCTTGGTATGTTGCCCAGGCTGGTCTTGAACTCCTAGCCTCAAGTGATCCTCCCACCTCAGCCTCCCAAGTAGCTGGGCTTATAGGCCCCAGCCACTATGCCTGGCTCAGAGTATTTTTAAACATAAATACGGACATGTTAGCACCTGTGTGTGGTGGTCTCTGTGGAGGAAACTTGGGGTTTGTTTCAGGGCGGGAAGGAGACTGACTTGTTACATTTTTTTCTTTCTTGAAATGTGTGGATTAAAAAAAAATCTTTAACGAAAGCATGACAATATAAAAGATGCATACATCAGAAGTATCCATCCCAAAAAACAAAAAAGAAAAAACAGGCCGGGCGCGGTGGCTCAAGCCTGTAATCCCAGCACTTTGGGAGGCCGAGGCGGGCGGATCACAAGGTCAGGAGATCGAGACCATCCTGGCTAACACGGTGAAACCCCATCTCTACTAAAAAATACAAAAAACTAGCCGGACGAGGTGGTGGGCGCCTGTAGTCCCAGCTACTCGGGAGGCTGAGGCAGGAGAATGGCGTGAACCCGGGAGGCGGAGCTTGCAGTGAGCTGAGATCTGGCCACTGCACTCCAGCTTGGGCGACAGAGCGAGACTCCGTCTCAAAAAAAAAAAAAAAAAGAAAAGAAAAAACCAAACAACAAAAAAACCAGAAGTGTTCATCTCAATGCCTGTTTTCAATGTGAACCCATCTGTGTGACCAGCACCTAGATCAAGACACAAAACATTTCAGTCCCACACAAATTAGCTTCTTTTTAATTATTATTATTTATTTTGATTTTTGATTTTTTAGAGACAGGATCTTGCTCTCTTGCCCAAGCTGGAGTGCAGTGGTGCAGTCATAGCTTATTGCAGCCTTGAACTCCTGAGCTCAAGTGATTCACCCACCTGCGCCTCCTGTGTAGCTGGGACTACAGGCACACACCACCACGCCTGGCTAATTTATTTTATTTTTCATAGATACAGGATCTTGATAAGTTGCCCAGGCTAGTCTCAAACTCTTGGGTTCAAGCAATCCTACCTCAACCTTCCAAGGTGCTACCACGTCTGGCTTTGATAAGTTGTTTTTCTTTTTGTTGTTTTTTTCAGACAGGATCTCACTTGGTTGCCCAGGCTGGAGTGCGGTGGCTAGATCATAGCAAACTGCAGCCTTAACCTTCTGGGCTTAAGCGATCCTCCCACCTCAGCCTCTTAAACGGTTGGGATTACAGGCATGAGCCACCACACCCGGCTACAGGTTCCTTATCAGACACATGGTTTATTTCTAGTCTGTGGGGATTGCTTTTCTGATTATCCTTTGCCTAGTTTTTTATTGGGCTATTGAACGGTCTTATTGATGTATAAGAAGGCTTTGTCTGTCTGTCTGCCTTCCTTCCTTCCTTCTTTCTTTTTCTTTTTTTCCCAAGAGTCTTGCTCTGTTGCCCAGGCTGGAGTGCAGTGGTGTGATCTCGGCTCATGGCAAGCTCCGCCTCTCGGGTTCACGCCATTCTCCTGCCTCAGCCTCCCGAGTAGCTGGGACTACAGGCGCCCGCCACCTCGCCCGGCTAATTATTTTTTTGTATTTTTAGTAAAGATGGGATTTCACCGTGTTAGCCGGGATGGTCTTGATCTCCTGACTTCGTGATCCACCCACCTCGGCCTCCCAAAGTGCTAGGATTACAAGCATGAGCCACCACGCCCAGCCTGTATTTCTTTCAATCTTCAATGTCCAGCTACGAACTCCACCTTCGTCACTCAGGAGGTTGAGTTGGGGGTGTGGAAAGAGAAACATTGTGTAATCCAGGAACAAATTCTATCTCTGCCCTTCACTGCACCTCACACAGCCTCAGTTTGCTCATTCACGTAACGGGGATAAATAAAGTAGACTCGCCTCGGCTTACGTGAGTTTCTGCATGGAGTATGCTGGAAACACTGGCCGCAGTTTTATTACTGTGATTTTCCCCACTGTAGGTATCTACATGTGGCTTACAGTGCAAGTGTTAGGGCTCAAATCCCAGCTGTACCACTCCCTGGCTGCATGACTTTGGGCAAGAGACCCTCCCGTGTCCCGGTTTCCCCATCTGTAATGTGGTAGATATGAGGTTTGAATATATGACTTACATGAATGCATGGGAAGTCCTTGGTACAGAGTAACGGCTCAGAAAAGGGTTTTGTTTTGTTTCTCCTGCCTCAGCCTCCCAAGTAGCTGGGATTACAGGCGTGTGCCACCACGCCTGGCTGATTTTTATGTTTTCAGTAGAGATGAGGTTTCACCATGTTAGTCAGGCTGATCTTGAACTCCTGACCTCAAGTGATCCTCCCATCTTGGCCTCCCAAAGTGCTGGGATTACAGGCGTGAGCCACCACGCCCGGCCAAGAAAAGGATATTTTTATTGCATGCATCTTCACATAGAGAAGAGCCACCAGGAAGAATCCTACCAATGGGTGTGGATGTGGGCATTGTTCTCAAACTCCTCCTCTCTTTTGTCCTTCCCTTGCTGCCCGGGACAGTCCCTGTGCTAAAAGATACGGGATCAGAGGTGAATCAGATCTCACCTTGCCTGGTCACATCAATGTACCAGTGGGAGAGACCCTAGTTCAACGCTCAGCTTGGCTACTGACCTGCTAGGGGGTCTCTTAACCTCTTGGTTCACTCTCTTAACCTCTTTGAGCCTCAGTGCCCTCAGCTGGAAAAGGAACATTCCACAGATTCCTGGACTGGCAGAGTTGTTGAATGGAATAGAAAGAAAGCATGAGAGGTACCTATAGTAAATGAGGAAGGAATGATAGCTAAGCATGGTCTTGCCACAGGTGGCCTTTGTGCATTCTATTTCTGCTTCTTGGGATACTTCTCCACGAAGATGCTTTAATGAGGGGACTTCCAGCAGCATCACCAGTGGCAACAGGACAGTAGGGCCTGGCAGGCAGGGTCTAGATGTCCATAGGACTCCATCCCTCAAAAAGAGCTTCTGGCCAGGCATGGTGGCTGATGCCTGTAATCCCAGCACGTTGGGAGGCCAAGGCAGGAGAATCGCTTGAGGCCAGGAGTTCAAGACTGGCCTTGGCAACATAGTGAGACCCGTCTTTATTTAAAAGAAACAAAAACAGGCCGGACGCAGTGGCTCACACCTGTAATCCCAGCACTCTGGGAAGCCAAGGTAGGCGGAGCACTTGCGATTAGGAGTTTCAGACCAGCCTGGCCAACATGGCAAAACCCCGTCACTACTAAAAATACAAAAATTAGCTGGGTGTGGTGGCAGGTGCCTGTAATCCCAGCTACTTGGGTGGCTGGGGTAGGAGAATCGCTTGAACCTAGGAGGCGGAGTTGCAGTGAGGTGAGATCTCGTCACTGCACTCCAGCCTGGGCGACAGAGTAAGACTCCATCTCAAAAAAAAAAAAAGCCAAGCCCTGTGGCTCACACCGGTAATCTCAGCACTTTGGGAGGCTGAGGCGGGTGGATCACGAGGTCGGGAGTTTAAGAGCAACCTGGCCAAGATGGTGAAACCCCGTCTCTACTAAAAATACAAAAATTAGCTGGGCGTGGTGGCAGGCACCTGTAATCCCAACTACTCCGGAGGCTGAGGCAGGAGAATCGCTTGAACTCAGGGGGCGGAGGTTGCAGTGAGCTGAGATCGCGCCACTGCACTCCAGCGTGGGCGACAGAGTGAGACTCCATCTCTAAAAAAAAAAAAAAAAATTAGCCAGGTGACGCATGCCTGCAGTCCCAGCTACTCAGGAAGCTGAGACAGGAGAATGGCTTGAGCCTGGGAGGTGGAGGTTGCAGTGAGCTGAGATGGTGCCACTGCACTCCAGCCTGGTGAGCAGAGCAAAACTCTGGCTCCAAAAGTAAAATAAAATGAAAAATAAAAGAAACAAAAACAAAAGACCTTCTCTGACCATCGCAGGAGCCATTTCATGCCCACCACCCTCACTTCCCAACCCCCTTCCCTGCGTTATTTCCATCCCCCCACCCCGCCCCGCCCGCACTCACTAGCACCTGACACTTTATTTCAGGGGTTTCTTTGCCAATGTCTGGTTCCCCTGAGGGAATGTCAGCCCCAGAAGGGCAGGGAGGTTTCGTCAGTTCACTGCAATACTCCACAACGAAGCTGGGCTGGGAGCCTGACTCATTGTAATTACCCCATTCCTCCTGCACAACCTTGGACAACTTCTTCCAACCCCTGAGCCTCCTCTGCCCTCCTGCAAAGGCTCAGAGAAGCCTTTGCCACCCAGGTCGGCTAAGAGGGTGCCATGGGTTCTGAAGCCCCTCTGCACTCTTAGCGAGGCCCAGCGCAGGCCGGCTGCGATGTTTGCTCTTTGTCTTTACGGTGTTTCTGAACTTGGAGTTCTGGAGGCTGCGCCTGCCGGGCCGAGAAGGAGGCCCTTTCTGCAGCCGCGGGCGGAGGCCCCTAGCAGCCCGGGCGCCCCTCCAGGCCGCGGCCCCAGCGAGACGAATGCAGCACACGGCCGCCTTTATGGGGCCCGCAGACAGCGCGTCGCCAGGCTAACCCTGCGTGGAAAATTCAGAGGTGGAAGGCGAGGCGCCTTAATGAGGGGGCCGCCAGCGGCGGCGGCGGCGGCGAGGGGGCGGCGGGAGCTGTGCGGCCCGGGCCGGAAACGTGAGCAGAGCTTGGGGCGGCGGCAACCCGCGCGCATTCCCCGGCCCTCCCGGGACCACCGCGCGCCCTGGCCGGCAGGTGGAGGAGCAAAAGGCGCCCTCACCGTCCCCGCCCTGGGAGGACGGCTTCAGGGCCAAGCTCCCCTGGCCTCATTGACCCCCTCCGCTGAATTGGCCCTTCCCTTTTGGGGCTGCAGGACTAAATCGCCGCCTGGGGCCCAGGACGCGGGAGCAACCGGCGACACCAGTCACAGATGCTATTAACAGGATGGTCCGCCCCATGGACCACAAGTTGAGGCTGAGACATTCAGGAGACGGTGGCACACTCAGATGCCAGGGCTGTGCCCCATGGCCTAGGGGGATACCTGAACCACACTAGAAATTGGGGCGACCCCTGAAAGTGGAGGCCATTAATAAGATCAAAGTTAAGGGCCTATGACTTGCAGGTGCCCAGCCTGGGGCTGCCATGGTGGGGCTGGAGCCCCCCCGAGGTACCTCTCTGAACCTCAGTTTTCTCATCTGTCAAGTGGGGATGGGCCAGGCTCTGTGTCAGAAGCCCAAGGAAGAACAGAGGGCAGGTGCCATCAACTTCTTGATTCCTGGGTTTCCATCCCAGGAAACCCAACAGACAGATGCCCCTGGCAGAGGTACATAGAAATAAAAAGTCAAGCCAGGCCCGGTGGCTCACGCCTGTAATCCCAGCACTTTAGGAGGCGATGCAGGAGGATTGCTTGAGCCCAGGAGTTCAAGACCAGCCTGGGCAACATAGCGAGATCCTGTCTCTACAAGACTTTTTTTTTTTTTTTCTGAGACGGAGTCTCGCTCTGTCGCCCATGCTGGAGTGCAGTGGCCGGATCTCAGCTCACTGCAAGCTCCGCCTCCTGGGTTTACACCATTCTCCTGCCTCAGCCTCCCAAGTAGCTGGGACGACAGGCGTCCGCCACCTCGCCCAGCTAGTTTTTTGTATTTTTTAGTAGAGACGGGGTTTCACCATGTTAGCCAGGATGGTCTCGATCTCCTGACCTTGTGATCCGCCCGTCTCGGCCTCCCAAAGTGCTGGGATTACAGGCTTGAGCCACCGCGCCCGGCCTCTACAAGACATTTAAAAATTAGCTGGGCATGGTGGCACACATCTGTAGTCCCAGCTACTCAGGAGACTGAAGTGGGAGGATTGCTTGAGTTTGGGAGATTGAGGCTGCAATGAGCTGTGATCATGCCACTGTATTCCACCCTGGGAGACGGAGCAAGCCCCTGCTTCAAAAAAAGAAAGAGCCAGGTGCAGTGGCTCAGGCCTGTAATCCCAGTGACTTGGGAGGCTGAGACAGGAGAATCGCTTGAACCCGGAAGGTGGAGATTGCAGTGAGCCGAGATCATGCCACTGCACTCCAGCCTGGGCGAGATTCTGTCTCAGAAAAGAAAGAAAGAAAGAGCCTGGCACAGTGGCTCACATCTGTAATCCTAGCACTTTGGGAGGCTGAGGCGGGCAGATCACAAGGTCAGGAGTTTGAGACCAGCCTGGCCAATATGGTGAAACCCCCGTCTCTACTGAAAATACAAAAATTAGCCAGGTGTGGTGGCAGGCGCCTGTAGTTCCAGCTACTTGGGAGGCTGAGGCAGGAGAATAGCTTGAACCCAGGAGGCAGAGGTTGCAGTGAGCCGAGATCATGCCACTGCACTCCAGCCTGGGTGATAGAGCGAGACTGTCTCAAAAAAAAAAAAAAAAAAAAAAAGAGAGAAAGAGAGAAGAGAGGAAGGGAGTGGGGGAGGGGAGGGCAGGGCAGGGAAGGGCAGGGAAGGGAAGGGAAAAGCTGCACAGACTACGTATATAATTAATACCCTGGGGCCTTGGATTGGAAGGAGGCATGAGAGGATGACTGGAGGAAGGGGAAGGCATGGTGACCCATCCAAGATGTGGACTTGGGGAAGGGGGCCAACCCCCTAACAGTACCCATTTTACTTTTTTTTCCTGTGTTTTTATTTTATCTTTTTTTTTTTTTTTTTCAAATTTTTTTTTTCTTTTTTTTTTAGATGGAGTCTCTGGTCTGTTGCCCAGCTGGAAGTTGCAGTGGCACATCTCGGCTCACTGCAGCCTCGGCTACCCGCGTTCAAAGTGTTCTACACAACCTCAGCCTCCCAAGTAGCTGGGACTACAAGGACCCCCCATCATGCCCGGTTAATTTTTGTATTTTTAGTAGAGATGGCGGTTTCACCATGTTCGGCCAGGCTGATCTCGAACTCGTGATCTCAGGTGATCCTCCCACCTTGGCATCCCAAAGTGTTGGAATTATAGGCATGAGCCATTGCACCTGGCCCAAAGGGCCAATTTCAGACTCAGACTCAGAGGAGGCAGAAGTGAAGCTCAGGGTAGCTGGCGTTGGTCTTTGCATTTGCCGTTCCCTCTTCCCGGAACACTGTTTCTTACCCCTGTTGTCTCTGCAGCTGTTTCCCTCACTTCCGCTAGGCTGGGGCTTGAAGATCGCCTTTTTTTTTTTTTTTTTTTTGAGATGGAGTCTCGCTCTGTCGCCCAGGCTGGAGTGCAGTGGCGTGATCTCGGCTCACTGCAAGCTCCGCCTCCCGGGTTCACGCCATTCTCCTGCCTCAGCCTCCCCAGTAGCTGGGACTACAGGCGCCTGCCACCTCGCCCGGCTAGTTTTTTGTATTTTAGTAGAGACGGGGTTTCACCGTGGTCTCGATCTCCTGACCTTGTGATCCGCCTGCCTCGGCCTCCCAAAGTGCTGGGATTAACAGGCATGAGCCACCGCGCCCAGCGAAGATCGCCTCGTTAAAGAAGCCTTCTCAGACCATGTGTCTAAGCCCTGCTGCCTTAGCCCTTCTCTTTGCCCCCAGCAAAGATCCTTATTTCTTTTTATTATCTTGCATGCCTTTGGTTCACTTGTTTCTTGTCTGTCTCCTCCACCTGCCTGTGAGCTCAGTGAGGGTGGGACTTTGTTCACAGCTATAGCCTCTGCCCCCAACCCAGCACACAGTAGGTGCTCAAGAAATGCTCAAGCAGGCCGGGCGCGGTGGCTCAAGCCTGTAATCCCAGCACTTTGGGAGGCCGAGATGGGCGGATCACGAGGTCAGGAGATCGAGACCATCCTGGCTAACACGGTGAAACCCCGTCTCTACTAAAAAATACAAAAAAAAAAAAAAACTAGCCAGGCGAGGTGGCGGGCGCCTGTAGTCCCAGCTACTCGGGAGGCTGAGGCAGGAGAATGGCGGGAACCCGGGAGGCAGAGCTTGCAGTGAGCTGAGATCCGGCCACTGCACTCCAGCCCGGGCGACAGAGCGAGACTCCGTCTCAAAAAAAAAAAAAGGAAATGCTCAAGCAGTGAATGAAGGAGGAATGGACGAAGCTGGGCCGTGGAAGACAAAGCAAGCCTTAGCTTTCTTTCTGGTGACTTGGTTTCTGGCTAGCAGAGGACAGGTTTCCTGAGTTACAGACAAGCAGAAGGTCAGGTGAATCGACGATAAGGGATGATAAGGCTCCAGGACCCACCAGCTGTTCCTGCCTCCTGGGGCCCCACAGAGGAAGCTCATTTTCAGCTTACTGCAGAACCTCCAGCAGAGCTGGGGCCTGGGAGCTGGGAGCCTGCTCTGACTGCCACTGCTGCGTGGTGAGAATTCTCACACATTGTAAATGCCACCCTGGCTCCCTTCTGGCTGGGGCAGCCAGGTGGACCTGCCCTGGGCTGGACAGGAGGTTCCCAGGTCCCCAGGGTGGATGGTGTATGTGGTGGGGCCTCCCAGACCCCAGGATCCTCTTCCTGGGGGCGGGGCTTGGGCACTGGGTTCCCACAGATAGAATAACTTAGAGCTCAAGGGTGAGCCAGCTGCCTGGGTTCAAATCCTGGCTCAGCCATTTATAATTGGGCAAGCTATTCCAACTGTACTGTGGTCCTCACTGTAAAAAGCTATAATAGTAGAAGTGTGTAAGAATATAGTACCTGGGCATAGTTCAGGGCTCTGATCAGCTCCTGTGCCATATATCTCGTTTTTGTTATACATTTAGATTTATGTGATTTATCTGTGTGTGTGTGTGTGTGTGTGTGTGTGTATTTATTTATTTATTTTTTGAGACAGAGCCTCGCTCTGTTGCCCAGGCTGGAGTGCAGTGGCACAATCTCAGCTCACCACAACCTCCACCTCCCGCTCAAGTGATTCTACTGCCTCAGCCTCCTGAGTAGCTGGAACTACAGGTGGGTGCCACCATGCCTGGCTAATGTTTATATTTTTAGTAGAGATGGAGTTTCACCATGTTGGCCAGGCTAGGCTCGAACTCCTGATCTCATGATCCGCCTGCCTCAGCCTCCCAAAGTGCTGGGATTACAGGCATAAGCCACCACTCCCAGCCTTAGATTTACCTTTATAAATGAAATTGTATAGCATTAAAATAAAACATTATACTAAAGTCATTAAAATATTTAATAGCTGAATGTTTGATATGGTGACAGCTGTGCTTTTTTGTTTTTATTTATTTATTTTTGAGACAGGCACTTACTCTGTTGCCCAGGCTGGAGTGCAGTGGCATGATTATGGCTCACTGCAGCCTCCACCACCCAGGCCCAAGCAATCCTCCCACCTCAGCTCCCTGAGTAGCTGGGACCAGAGGCCCACACCACCACACCCAGATAATTTTTTGTATTTTTGGTAGAGATGGGGTTTTGCCATGTTGCCCAGGCTGGTCTCAAAGTGCTGGGTTTACAGGCGTGAGCCACCGCGCCCAGCCAACTATGGTAATTTTGAAATCAGGAAGAGGACGAATGCTCTTTCTGTGACACTGTAAGGAGACATGGACAAGGGATTTCTGAGTGACAAAGCCACCATCCAGCTACTGCCACTGTGGTTTCCCACGTCTGCTCATAAGGG
The DNA here is from genome assembly GCF_001698545.2 of Rhinopithecus bieti. Taxonomy (NCBI): domain Eukaryota; kingdom Metazoa; phylum Chordata; class Mammalia; order Primates; family Cercopithecidae; genus Rhinopithecus; species Rhinopithecus bieti. The sequence continues at coordinate 857,755 of NW_016808980.1, forward strand.
AAGGAAATGCCAAATTCCAGTTGGCGGTTAGTGAAAGTCAGGACATCCCTTTTTTCCCCCAGTCCAAGTTCACAGATCCCTGAATTCTCCTCGAGGGCCCTGGAGGTGGTGGTGAGTGACAGGATCTCACTGCGGATGGTGCAGGTGCCTAGACAGAGGGGAGTCAGATGGGGGCTCCCTCAAGGGTTTGAGCTGGAGTGCTGAGTGCCCAGTGCAGGTGGCCTGGGTTGGAATCGGTCTCTGCCCACACTCCCTAGAGACCTCGCCAGTGGCTGCTGGTCTCCAGGTCTTCTCTGAGGAATGGCCTCCTCGGTCTCTAGGGTTGAATAAGGAGGAGGGGGGACAGCGTGTGGCCCGTGTTGGCACAGGGGTCTGGGCTCTTGATAGAGGAACTGGGGGAGAGGCCATCCTGCGCCTTGGAGGGAGCCCCTTCCCCATCCAATGGCCTCTCCGAGGTCTGGGCCTGTGTGGAAGTCACCGTTTTGTGTTTGTGTCATCTGGGTAAGCTGGTGTGTCTTTGTGTGTTAGGGTGGACACGTGTGTGTGTGTGCGGGTATGAGTGTAGAAGCACATCTGGGAAGGGTGTCGGGCGGTGTGAGTCAGCGTGTACGAATCTGTGTGTGCCTGTGTGTGTTTGTGAGCAGGAGTCTGTTCTGAGAGTGCGTTGTTGTGTATGTGTGGGTGTGTCAGGGTTTGGTATAGCGTTCACTGGTGTGTATGTGAGTTGAAAGTCTCTGGTGTTAGTTGATGGGAGTGAATGTGAGATTGTGGGTGTATTTGGGGACGTGGGGGGTGGACTGGTGTGTGTGTGTGTGCGCACACATGCAGCAGGGTTGGTGGGGGTGTCCAGTGTGTGTCTGTGTGAACGTGTGTGGCCCTGTCACCGCAGGCTCCAGGCCCAGCCACATAAACTTCACACCCCTGCGGGCGGGCTCCAGCGGCCCCGCAGCAGCCGCATAGGGCAATGGGAAGCAGATGGGCCAGGAAGGAGGCCATATGGGGCCGGGGGTGGGGGCGCATTCCTCCCTCCCAGGGCCGCCAGGAAGCCCCCTGCCTGCCGGCCTCCCATCAGGGTGGGAGCTAGAACTGACACAGTAACAAATGTCCTGCAGCCAGCGTGGAGTCAGCGTGGAGCCGGCACGGAGGCAGCCCCCCGCCCCACAGCCCACAGCGTGGGGGGAGAGAGAGAGAGAGAGAGTATAAATGAGGGGGATCCAGGAGATGCCGGCGGGGAAATCGCTGCCCTGATAAGCCACACCTAACCCCACTGCTGTGCAACCTTGGGCGCCGCACTTACGCTCTCCGGGCCCATTTCCTCAGCAGGGTGGCTGTTTGGGATGGAATCTAGGGAAGTTCCCCCCCCCTCCCCCCGCCCTCCGTTTCCAGATTCAGGGTAAGACCCTAACTCTAGAAATGTCAACAGCAACAGGGTAAGGGGCTGCTAACCTGGAACTTGACAGCATTCAGGCGCTGGGGAGTGGCTAAGAGGTGGGCTCTGGAGCCAGGTCTGCCTGGGTTCCCGTCCCTGCTCTGACACTTCCTGACTGTGTAACCGTCGTCTAGCAAGTCACCTCCTCTGTGTCTCAGTTCCTTCTCTGTAGAGGTAATAATAAGAGCACCTCCCTCCCCGCAGGCAGTGATGAAGGAAGTGCTTGCTCATCCTGGGCCAATCCCAGGTTTTGGCCAGGCTTGGGGCTTCGTAAATGTTAGCTACAAGCACCAGCTCCTGGGAGTTTCCCACACCCCCAGCAGGTTGCCTGGACATACTTTGCAGAGGAGACCAGAGAGGTCAGGTATTTGCCGGTTCACACAGGATTTAAGGGGCAGAGCTGGGTTCAAACCCAGGCCTTCCATCCCTGGCGCCCACTCTCCTCACCACTCTTTAGGGAGCATGGCTGGCGCCTCCCTTCCCACCGTCTCCAGCTCCGCCCCTGCCCTGTCAAGGGCGAGTTGCTGGGCTGTTTCTTGTCACATCCAGATGAGAGCAGAGGCTGGGGCCCTCTTACAGCTGAGACAAGGTCCAGGAGGTCGCTGGAAAGGCGGCCGGCTCCTCCCACTGTAACCCTGGCCCCGATGGTGGGAGCCAGCCCTGCCTTTCAGGCCCTAATTAGACTTAGTCAGCTCTGGGTGCAGACCGTGGCTCCCCTCTCCCTGCTGTGTGACCCAGGGCAAATGGCTGGAGCGCTTAGAGCCTCAGGGATGTCGGGGACAGGCTCAGCAGGGACTCAGCCATGGGAAACGGCAGTGACTGTTCTCACGGTGAATGTCTTATGAACGGCCCGGTTAGTTCCCCTCTCGTGGAGGTAGAGATCAGGCAGGGCTGGGGTGGAGGCAAGGGCTCAGAAGCAGAGCTTGCTCTGGGTGGCCTCGGCCTGGTCTGTTCACCTCCTCCAAGGCTCCCTTTCCTGTTTCCCAAATCAGCATCATCAGGCAGGTTTGTCGGGAGGCTTACCTTAACAGGATCATGTGAATAAAGCACTTGGCACATGCTAGGTGCTCAACCAGTGCTATGTTGGCTTCTCTCTCTCTCTTTTTTTTTTTTTTTTTGAGACAGGGTCTCACACCGTCACCCAGGTTGGAGTGCAATGGTGCGATCATAGCTCACTGCAACCCCCACCTCACATGTTCAAGGGATCCTTCTGCCTCAGTCTCCTGAGTAGCTGAGATTACAGGCATGGGCCACCACGCCCGGCTAATTTTTGTATTTTTATTTTATTTTTTGGAGACAGAGTCTCGCTCTGTCACTCAAGGTGGAGTATATGTTGGCTTTTCTCCCTCTCTCTCTCTCTTTTTTTTCCCCTGAGACAGGGTCTCACTCACACTGTCACCCAGACTGGAGTGCAATGGCACGATCTCAGCTCACTGCAACTTCTGCCTCCCTGGTTCAAGCAATCCTCCTGTCTCAACCTCCCAAGTAGCTGGGATTATAGGCGCCCACCACCATGCTTGGCTAATTTTTGTATTTTTAGTAAAGATGGGGTTTTGCCATGTTGTCCAGGCTGGCCTCAAACTCCTAACCTCAAGCGATCCACCCGCCTCGACCTCCCAAAGTCCTGAGATTACAGGCCTGAGCCACTGTGCCCAGCCAATGACCTCTCTCCTATTCTTGTCCCTTGCGGGCCCTTGTGGGGACATCTGTTTTAAGTTCCTACCCAGCATGGACTCTCCTTCTCTGTGCCTCAGTCCGAGGGTTTTGGGTGGGGTGGACTCCATCGTTAGGGGTGGGGCATGCACTCAGTGCTGACCAATCAGGACACTGCATCCTGTCAGCCAATGAGAGCCAGACCTGGGATTTTTGCTAGACCCATGGGGAAAGAGTCACTTGGTTTCTATTGGGGTTGCTAAATGGGCTGGGTGAAAGCCTGGACGTGGAGGTTCATCTTGCCTTGTCGGGGAGAGGCTTGGCTGAGTGGAGGCTGCAAGGTTGGAGAGGAGGCAAGTCCCACTGGTGAAATGTGGGTGCCCAGATGCAAACATGCCTGGGACTGTTGTTGATTCCTGCTTTGTGGGAGATAAACTGAGGCCAAATCCAAGGTCACAGAGCCAGGAAGGGGGCAGAACTGGGATTTGAACCCAGGCCGACTGGCGCCAGTGGCTGTGCCCTTAACCTCCAGACTCTACAGAGCCCTTTGGTGTAAATCCCTCCCTGTAGGCTGAAATCCTCACCCAGCCTAGTTTTGAGCTCAGCTATTTTGAGCTTCCCAGGGGAGCATGTTTTCTGCCTCTGGCAGAAAATCGGGAGAAAATGAAAGCCCTGTGGTCTGGCTGCAAACTCAGTTTGGGCAAGCTTGGGACAAATGAAAATTCTTTCCTTCTTTCATTTTTCCTCTTTCTCTCTTTCTCCTCTTTCTTTCTTTCTCCCCCCTCTACCTCCTTCTTTCCTTCCTCCCCCTCCCTACCTCCTCCTTTCCTTCCTCTCTTCCTCCATCCATTCCTTCCTTCCTCTCTCTTCCTTCTCTTCTCCCTCCTTCCTTCCCTCCCTCCCTCCATTACTACTCCTTCCCTCCATCCTTCCTCCTAACCCCTTCCTCACTCTCCTTCCTGTCTGAAATAAACCAGAGCTTACTCCAGCCCATCTCACATCCTGGGACCTGCTCTTGCCTCTGCTGGATGACTTGCATCTCTGCCCAGTTCCAGGCCTAGTTTTCCATGTTGGGCCCCAGTACAGCCATCACCAATGGCACCTATTAAAATGCAGATCCCTGGCATGGCGCAGTGGCACATGTCTGTAATCCCAGCACTTTGGGAGGTCGAAGCGGGTAGATCACTTGAGGTCAGGAGTTTGAGACCAACCAGGCCAACATGGTAAAACCCCATCTCTCCTAAAAACACAAAAAATTAGCTGGGCGTGGTGGGGCACGCCTGTGATCCCAGCTACTTGGGAGGCTAAGGCAGGAGAATCGCTTGAATCTGGGAGGCAAAGGTTGCAGTGAGCCGAGATCGTGCCATTGCACTCCAGCCAGGGGAACAAGAGTGAAACTCCGTCTCAAAAAAGAAATAAGTAAAATGCAGATCCTGGGGCCCCACACCAGCAGATGCATATTTGTACATTTGGGGCAAAGGCAGAGGAGATGAACACCCAGTGGACATTCAGATGCAGGTGGTTCTTGGGATACCGGGTGTCTAGGGTCTTGTAGGGCCTGGAAGACCAAAGTTAAAGGTTGTGCTTAGGGGCCAGGCACAATGGTTCATGCCTGTAATCCCAGCACTTTGGGAGGTCGAGGCGGGCAGATTGCTTGAGCCAAGGAATTTGAGACCACCCTAAGCAACATGGTGAAACCCTATCTCTATAAAAAATACAAAAATTAGCTGGGCATGGTGGCACATGCCTGTAGTCCCAACTAGTCAGGAGGCTGAGGCAGGAGGATCACTTAAGCCCAGGAGGCAAGAGGTTGCAGTGAGCCAAGACTGTGCCACTGCACTCCAGCCTGGGCAAAAGAGCAAGACTCTTGTTTCAAAAAAAAAAAAAAAGAAAAGAAAAAAGAAATAAAGAAAAAAAAGTTCTGTTTAGGTAGAGGGGTCTGGGGAACTGGGCCCCTCTGAGCTAGAAGGGGCTGAGAATGGGAGCCCCGAGGAGGGGTCCTCTCAATCATTTAGACATTTAGATTCAAGTTCCAACTCAACTAGCTTTTTACCTTGGGCAGGTGCCATAAATTCTGAGGCTTGCTTTACTTTTCTGAGACATGGCGATTAAAAAGAAAAATACTGACCGGGTGTAGTGGCTCACGCCTATAATCCCAGCACTTAGGGAGGCAGAGGCAGGAGGATTGCTTGAGCCCAGGATTCAAGACTTGCCTGGGCAACATAGCAAGACCCTGTTCTCTACAAAAGGGGAATAAAAGACACAAAACACCCAATATATGTTGAGCTTTCCTGTCTCTCAGGCTCTGTGCTCAGCCCTTTGCTTGGAAAAATCTATTGAATTTTCAGCCCCATGAGGTGGGTATTACTGTTATTATTGCTAATTTTTCAGAAGATAAAAGTTTCAGGCCAGGCGCGGTAGCTCGCGCCCGTAATCCCAGCACTTTGGGAGGCCGAGGCAGGTGGATCACCTGAGGTCAGGAGTTCAAGACCAGCCTGGCCAACATGGTAAAACCCCATCTCTACTAAAAATACAAAAAATTAGCCAGGCGTGGTGGTGGATGTCTGTAATCCCAGCTACTCGGGAGGCTGAGGCAGGAGAATTGCTTGAACCCAGGAGGGGGAGGTTGCAGTGAGCCAAGATTGCGCCACTGCACTCCACCCTGGGCAACAAGAACAAAACTTTGTCTCAAAAAAAAAAAAAAGAAAAGAAAAGAAAAGAAACTGAGTTTCAGAGTGGTCAAGCTATTTGCCCAAGACCACGTAGCTGGTGGGTGGCAGAGCTGGGACTTGAACCCAGGCATCTGGCTCCAGACTCTGTGCTCTTACCAGTACTGTAGGAAGCTTTAGTTTTGCTTATTTTATTCACTGCTGCGTCCCCAGTGCCTGCCTTGTGCTGGGTCTTAATACAGATTTATTGAATGACTGGATGGATGGATAGATTGCTCATGAAGGGAATTGACTCAATTAGGTGTTCTGCAATTGCTTATTCTCTCCTAAATATGTTGTCTAGGCTGGTCTCGAACTCCTGACCTCAAGCGATCCTCCCGCCTCGACCTCCCAGAGTGCTGGGATTACAGGCGTGAGCCACTGCACCTGGCCGGCAGATCTTAGAGCAGTGCTAATCCTGTGGCAGAGTCCTGGCCTTGTCTTTCCACTCTGTGTAGCAGGGATACTAGCAGTGCCACTGCTCAGGGCTGTCATGACTTAAGTGAGACAGTGCCAGGGCTGCGTCCAGCACAGGAGTATATGCTCCATGAGCCATAACAGGTTTGATCAGTTTCCCAGGCTCTTCTTTACTCTGATTTCCTTGTCTGATCCTGTCTCCCTCTCAGGCCAAACAGGGCCACACACAGTGCCAGGCACACAGTAGGTGCTCGGGGAAGAAGGATAGCTACATGAGTGCTTGCTGTGTGCTAGGCTCCTTTTAAACACTCGTCATCTGATCTACTTCTTCCAACAGCCAACAAGGAAAGGACCCAGTGTTTGGCCCAGCAGACCCTCTATAAATGTTTGTTGAGTGACTGAATGAAACACAGCACTGGCTGCGTTGGCGGGGTGCCTGGCACAAGCTCTATCTGCCTCCTACCTGCTGCCAGCTCACAGGCAAGCCTGGGTTTCTACATCTGCCAGCGCTGCCAGGAGATGAACTGGCCTTGGGGGAGGTAGTTCCCGGCTGTGGAGCCCAAGGGAGCCAACTGCAAAGGAGGGTTTTCCTCCATGGCGTTCAGCCTGGGCTGAGTAATTGCTCACTGGGCCTTGGTCCAGCAGTGGCCAGGGCAGGTAGGTGTGGGGCTGCAGGATTCACTGGTTGAGAGCCACACCTGGAATTCTGCCAGCCACAGCTCTAGGGCCCCTGGACGACCGCAGCATCCAGGAGATGCCACCGTGAGCTCGGAGGGGTCGCGTCACTTCTCTGAGCCTCAGTTTCTTGGTTGGCAGCTACTCCAGCTCTGTGGGGCTGTGTGAGATTTGAAGGAGTCCTGTGTGTGAGGCTAGGACAGGTGTGACGATTGTGTGGAGGGCAGGAGCTGCCTGGAAGTGTAAAAAGGCCTCGGCCTCAGACGCAGACAGGCCTGGAGGGCCTTGGGTGAGTCACTTCCCTCTGCAAGCCTCGGCTTCCCCCAGCCCACTGTCTTGAGCCCACAAAAGGAGAAAGATGGTTCTCAAAAGCAGGAATTTTTGAGCCATAAGTGAGAAAAGAGTAATAACCATAATAATAATGCCTGTACAAAAGGCCTTTCAATCACTCATTCGTTTGTTTTTGTTTTTTTGTTGTTGTTTTTGTGAGAGTCTCACTCTGCCCCACAGGCTGGAGTACAGTGGCGCAATCTCGGCTCACTGCAACTTCTGCCTCCTGGGTTCAAGCAATTCTCCTGCCTCAGCCTCCCGAGTAGCCGGGACTACAGGCGTGTGCCACCATGCCTGGCTAGTTTTTATATTTTTCGTAGAGATGGGATTTCACCATGTTGGCCAGGCTGGTCTCAAACTCCTGACTCAGGTGATCCTCCTGCCTCGGCCTCTCAAAGTGCCGAGATTACAGGTGTGAGCCACCGCACCTGGCCTGTAAGAGTCCATTTTTTTAATCTTCCATATAGTCACTGGATGCTGTTTCTCCAGCTGCCTTTTTGGTGTCAGATTCACAGAGAAATATTGGGAATCTTAAAATTTATGTTGATTCAATTGATTAAAGTGCTAGAGGACCAAAACATATGTTAGAGTATTCTTGGGTTTTCTCATCTGTTATGCTTCTGTTCTTTGGCATATGTGGGTTTAATTTTGTAATATATTCACTAAAATGTTTTGTTTAATGTATCATAATTTTGAACTTATACTCTCTATTTGGGATGGGATGAACTTTTCACTTGTCACTGATACATCCTGAAGTCTGCAGGATCTCTGAATTCCAACAATATTTGGACTTATGTCCCTGGAGTAGACCCTGAAGTTCTATGACTAGGGTATGGTTAGGCCATTTGGAATTAAATGCTCTTTTGTTTTGTAGAAAATATTGATGCATTAACTTTGTATGAAGTTTTCAAATGGTTTGGAATATTAGTAACTTGCTTTCATACATATTTTATGAAACAAAGTTCATTTTATAGTGAAGAATTCTTGCACTTGTCTGGTTTGGGTGAGAAACCAGTTTTCCCTCATTTAAAAAAAATTGTAAGTTTCCCTAAAATTCTCATTCATTAAAAGTAAAACTGATTATCAAATTTTACTTATCTCAAAGTAAAAAACCTTACATATCTCAGTTATATGGTATCAGTGTCCAATATTTTGGACCTAGTAGACCGTATTAGAGTTTACAATAGGGAAGGAAGGAGATACTGCGATTTCTTCAATTACTCATTCATTTTTGTATTCCTTCAGCTAATATACTTTAGTTTCATTCATTCAGTCAGTCATTTAGAGAACATTATCAAACATTTACTTCCTGCCAGACTAGGATAGTCAGATTTAGCAAAAACAGACTGGGCACTGTGGCTCATGCTTGTAATCCCAGCACTTTGGGAGGGAGGCTGAGGCGAGCAGATCATTTGAGGTCAGGAGTTTGAGACCAGCCTGGCCAACACGGTGAAACCCCGTCTCTACTAAAAATACAAAAATTAGCCAGGTGCCATGGCTCGTGTCTGTAATCCTGGCACTTTGGAAGACTGAGGCAGGTGGATCACCTGAGGTCAGGAATTCGAGATTAGTCTCGCCAACATGTCGGAACCCCGTCTCTATCAGAAATACAAAAATTAGCCAGGCATGGTGGCACGTACCTGTAATCCCAGCTACTCGGGAGGCTAAGGCAAGAGAATTGCTTGAGCCTGGGAGGCGGAGGTTGCAATGAGCTGAGATGGTGCCACTGCACACCAGCCTGGGCGACAGAGCGAGACTCCATCTCAAAAAAAAAAAAAAAAAAAAAATTTAGTAAAAACAAAAGCAACAAGATCTGGTAAAGCATAGTGGCTCATGCCTGTAATATCAGCATTTTGAGAGGCTGAGGCAGGCAGATCGCTTGAGCCCAGGAGTTCAAGACCAGCCTGGGGAACATGACAGAACCCCACCTCTACAAAAAAAAAAAAAAAGAAAAATACAAAAATTAACCAGGCATGGTGATTTGTACCTGTAGTTCCAGCTACTCGGGAGGCTGAGGTTGGAGGATCACTTGAGCCTAGAAGATGGAGACTGCAATGAGCCATGGTTGTGCCACTATACTCCAGCCTGGGTAACAGAGCAAAATCCAGGGTCAAAACAAAACCAAACCCAGCAAGATCAACAACGACAAACCCCAGAATGCCTACTTAAATTTGAATTTCAGATGAACAGCAAACACTTTTTTGGTATCGATATGTCCCATACTCTATCTCTTAGCGAAAGTGTGTCCCTATGCAACACTTGGGCAAGTCCGTGGGAGGCGTTTTGCCTGTGCAACCCCATTTGTTGCTCACATAGCCCTGAGAGGTGAGAGTTATTGCCCGTGAGGGAATGAAGGCTCAGCGAAGTGTGTCCTCCTGCTCAGGCTTATGTGGACGGGCATTCTGGCTGAGCTGGGGGCTTCTGTAGAGTCCCAGTATTGTGGGCACTCTGTCACCCCTGCTCACTTCCCGGATGGCAGTTTCGGGAACAGAGAACTGTCTTGGCAGCCATCTGGCACTTTCCCCTGCCCCAGCCCTCACCCATTGGGGAAAGTCCCTATGGGTCACCGGAGCTGGAGGCTGGTGTAGCCAGGATGCAGGCTAGGGAGTGGAGCGGGCAGAACTCCTAAGCTGTGGGGCAGAGGGGGCATCAGGGGGAAGGAGATAGGTGGGGCAGTGGTCCCCAAACCTGCTTTGGCCACATGGCTTCCTGCCTGCCCCACAGCCCCTGGTCAATAATTGGCCTCACTGACACCACAGGTGGGGCTGGGCAGAGAGAGGGTCCCTGGAGACACCCCTCTCTCCACCTGTGTGTCTCTGGGGGGAGTCTTGGCCCCTCTCAGGGCCTGAGCCTCCACTTGTCTACAAAGAAGCATTCATTCATTCACTTACTCACACTTTATATATGTGTGCTTTACTTCTATAGATATTTCTTGAGCACCTGTTATGTGTTAGGTTCTAGGCATAAAGACAAGCCAGAAAATGAGACAGACTGAAAGCCTTGCTCTCATAAAGCTGATGGTCTGATGGGGCAGACAGATCATAGACACATAAGGAAGATAATTGTGGGTGGGAAAAGTGCTAAGATAGAAACAAGGCAGGGGAAGGTGATGGAGTGTGACTGAGACCAGGCAGTCTGGGAGGGCATCCCTGAGGAGGTGATATTTGAGCAGAGACCCAGATGGTAAGAAGGAGCCTGGCTGGGTGTGGTGGCTCACGCTTGAGGTGGGTGAATCATGAGGTCAGGAGTTCAAGACCAGCCTGCCAACACAGTGAAACGCTGTCTCTACTAAAAATACAAAAATTATCTGGGCGTGGTGGCAGGCGCCTGTAATCCCAGCTACTCAGGAGGCTGAGGCAGGAGAATCGCTTGAACCCGGGAGGCAGAGGTTGCAGTGAGCTGAGATCGTGCCACTGCACTCCAGTCTGGCAACAGAGTGAGACTCTATCTCAAAAAAAAAAAAAAAAAGAAGAAGGAGCCTGTCCAGGGGATGCGTAGAAAGTAAGCCTGGTGGGGCTGAGGTGGGAGAGGTGGGGGAGGGGGGGCGTGCATCACCTAGAGCTTTGAAGGTCGAAGTTAGAGATCCCTTGGCTCCTCCTTCGCTTTGTTCAGACTCTGCGTCACCTCCTCTGAGGAGCCTTCCCTGATGACCCTGGCTAAACCAGGCCCTTCCTTACCTCTTACCCTTATCTGTACATGGCATCATAGTCTCTGTTTATTGGGTGTGTGGGGATATCTTGTCTTTCTTTCTCCACAGTTACAAGGCCAGCTGGGTAAAGTTTTCATGAGTTGCCTGTTGACTCCCCTGTGGTGCAGAAAATGTGGCCGCAAGGATCCCAGCATGGGTGCCATTGATGGATGGCAGGGAAAATCGGTGCCGTGTTTTGTGGATTGCAGTTTTGACTCAACTTAAGCCTCAGAAGCCAACTCTGGAACCCAAGCCTTGAGCCCAAAAAGATTCCCGTAAAATCACAATGACAATCATGACTAACTTTCACTGGGTACTTGCTGCATGGCACGCACTGCTACGCAACCTATTCAACATGTGCAATTCACTGGTATTTCATACATCTGCAGTATTGTGCAACCACCACCACCGCCTAGATCCGGAACATTTCCACCACCCCAAAAGGAAACCCTGCACTCACGAGCCATCACTTCCCATCCCTCCAACATCTCAGCCCCTGGAAACCACTCACTGAGTCTTCATCTGTGTGAATTTGCCTTTCCATATTAATGGAATTGTACTATGTGGCCTTTCACATGTTCACCCATGTTGTAGTGCGTATATGGTACGTAGCATGTAGGTACACATTTTATTTCTGCATCAGTTGATGGCCATTTCGGTTTCGGTTGCCTCCACTTTCTGGCTATCGTGAATAGTGCTGCAATGAACATCTGTGTACGAGGGTTATTTATTTATTTATTTATTTATTTATTTATTTTTTGAGATGGAGTCTCGCTTTGCCGCCCAGGCTGGAGTGCAGTGGCGGGATCTCAGCTCACTGCAACCTCTGCCTCCTGGGTCCAAGCGATTCTTGTGCCTCACCCTCCTGAGTAGCTGGGACTACAGGTGTGTGCCACCATGCCTGGCTAATTTTAATACAAAAAAAAATTTTTGTATTTTTAGTAGAGACGGGGTTTCACGATGTTGGCCAGGGTGGTCACGAACTCCTGACCTCAGGTGATCCACCCGCCTCAGCCTCCCAAAGTGCCGGGATTACAGGCGTGACCCACCATGCCTGGCCTGTGTACAAGTTTGTGTTTGAACATCTATCTTCAGTTCTTTGGAGCATATACCCAGGAGTGGAATTATTGGGTCATATTGTAATTCTATGTTTAAGTTATTGAGGAACTACCACCTAAGCTGAGAGACGGGACTCACACTATGTTGCTCAGGCTGGTCTTAAACTCCTGGGCTCAAGCGATCTTCCTCCCATCTCAGCCTCCAAAGTGCTGGGATTACAGGTGTGAAGCATTGAGTTCAGCTGACCTAAGCACCTTTTAAAACACTCATGATCTTGGGGAATGCTCGCAATAAGCCAATGAGGGAGGCTCTGTGCTGCCCCCATTCTGCAGATAAGGAAACTGAGGCTCAGAAAGCAGAATTCATGAGCCAAGGTTACCCTGGTGAGAAATGCTGATGTCAGGCCTGTTAGATTCCAAACCAGCTTGAACCTAAAGTTGAGAAGGAAGAGAGTGTGAGAAAAAAGAGAGAGAGTGTGAGAGCAATAACAAGGGTGACTTCGGTCCACGCTTAGTCTCTTGAGTTGCAGTCTGTGGAAAAGGTGAGGAAAGAGGTAAAAGCCAGCGTTTCTCTATCAGACTTGCTTGGATTCCAACTCCCTCCTGCCCCGTCCTGGCTGAGTGAGGTTGGGCAAGCTGGTTCACCTCTCTGTGCCTCTGTTTCCCCAGTGAATGGTGCTAAGAAGAAAAACTCCCTCAAACGGTGAGGATAAGAAGGAAATAAGGCCGGATGTGGTGGCTTATGCCTGTAATCCCAGCACTTTGGGAGGCCGAGGCGGGCGGATCACTTGAGTTCAGGAGTTCAAGGCCAGCCTGGCCAACATGATGAAACCCTGTCCTACTAAAAATACAAAAATTAGCTGGGCATGGTGGCGGGCACCTGTAATCCCAGCTACTTGGGAAGCTGAGATAGGAGAATCACTTGAACCTGGAGGCGGAGGTTGCAGTGCAGTGAGCCAAGATCATAGCCACTGAACTCCAGCCTGAGCAGCAAAGCAAGACTCCGTCTCAAACAAAAGAAAAATCAGTAAGACTGGCCTGCTGCTGTGGTTATCAATGTTGTTATTATCCTTTCTACACAAGGGTCCCCCTAGCCCCAGAATCCCATGATCTTGTTTCGGGTGCAGCTCTGGGGCACAAGGGAGTCAGGGACCCCCAGAATCTTCTCCCCAGGGTTGGAAATGTTGAGTGACCCAGAAGTAGAAATAGTGTCTACCTCAAAGTCCCATGTCCATGCTACAACTGAATGTTCCAGATCAGAAAACAGCACATAGTTTTCCAGAACTGCTGGGACCTTAGCTCCTCAGGAGAGAGAGTAACCTGGATCCATTAACTCACCAGAACCACATTGTATTTTACGCCAGAAACAATAATAACTGTGGCCTGTTAAGCAGATGTCAGAGAATAAAAATCTAATCTGAATTTGTAACTCTGTCAGAAGGAATGGGGTTACTGAGAATTCCACAGGTGAGTTTTCAACATGGACACAGGGGTGGGGGTCCCTGAGCCTCTCTGCTGAGGCTTTGCACAGATTCAGGGCTTGTGGAGAGCAACGGGGACGTTCTCTGAGCACTCGCTGTGTGCCAAGGCACAAAACAACCCTGGGAGGCTGTACTGTTAGAGGTCCCATTATTCAGATGGGAAACTGAGGCCCAGAGAGTTGGAGACGATTGCCCAGAGTTGAACAGCTAAGAAGCGGCTGAGCTGGGGCTTGAACCCAGACAGTCAGGATCTGACTGGAGCCCAAACTCTGAACCACATGTGTCTTTCTCAGGAAGGCTGGAAAAATGTGGTTTAGTGTTCTGCACAATGAAGTAACTATGTTCAACTGAGGTCACTGGCCGATGGTGGAGGTCACTGATGGCAGAAATGGGGAGAGGGCCCAGGACCCCCAGGAAGTGCCCCCTGTCTCCTTTGCTGGGTATTTTCCTTCCCTGACTCTTGGCCTGGTTGTTTCTTGGTGAGTGTATGTGGGGTGGGGTTTGTGAGAAAGGGAGACCCCAGCTCTGGCGTTGCGGAAGTGTTAGGATCCAAGGCCAGGCCTGCAGCCCTGGGTCCCTCCTGCCTGGGAGGTACCTGGGGAAGTCTGCAGCCTGTCTTCACTGGCGAACCCTCAGCCTCAACCAGCCCCCTGCCCTGCACTTGCCAATTGGGCACCGCCACTGTCAGCACCACATCCCCAGGGTGTGTAACAAGTGTCACAGCCTCACCGAGCCTCAGTTTCCTCCCCTGGAAAATGGGGATAGCCACGGCACATGGTGGGGAAGGTTATATTTACATGATCTGGGCTGTTACTCTTATTTCTGCTGCCAGTAAGAAGCCACGTGGAGTGTCTGCCATGCTGAGGAGAGGGCGCCCCTGGCCAGAGCCCAGCTGGACATCAGGCCTGAGGTTGGATGTCAGGCCAAAGCTGGCTCCAGCCCAGCAGCCTGACACCAAGGGGAGGGAGGCCTGAGTCGGCCAGACTCCTGAGTCACTGTTTCCCGGCTCTGCCAGGCCAGGCGGGAAAAGGGGGAGCGGGGTGAAGGGAGGGGGAGGGGAGAATGAGACTCCAGTTGTAACCATTGTTGGGTGGAACAGAGAGAAAGCCACCTGCCAGGGACTCATCAGAGATTCTGGGGTGTCAGAGTGGGGTCCTTGCACTTTCCTGGATTACAGGCTCCAAATTCCTCCCTCCCCCACCACCAACACATACACACTGCACTAAGCTTCTTCCTTCTCTTTCTTGATTGTGTTTACCAGGTTCCAGCCTCAGGGCCTTTGCACTGGCTGTGTTTTCTGCCTGGAACACTTCAAGGCTCTTTCTCAAATCTCAGGCTTCAGCTTAAATGTCACCTCTTCAGTGAAACTCTCCAGGCTGGAGTGCAGTGGTGCCATCACGGCTCACTGCAGCCTCAACCTCCCCGGGCTCTGGTGATCCTCCCCCCCTAGCACCTTGAGCAGCTGGGACCGTAGGTGTGCACCATCATGCCCTGCTAATTTTTGTATTTTTCTGTAGAGATGGGGTTTTGCCATGTTTCCCAGGCTGGTCTTGAACTCCTGAGCTCAAGTGATCCACCCGCCTTGGCCTCCCAAAGTTCTGGGATTGCAGGCATGAGCCACCACACCCGGGCCTGCCTAAGCCTTTTTTTCTTTTTTTTTTTTGACAGAATCTCGCTCTGTCGCCCAGGCCGGAGTGCAGTGGCGCAATCTCAGCGGCTCACTTCAAGCTCCGCCTCCCGGGTTCAAGCCGTTCTCCTGCCTCAGCCTCCCAAGTAGCTGGGACTACAGGCGCGTGCCACCACGCCTGGCTAATTTTTTGATATTCTTTTTCAGTAGAGATGGGGTTTCACCGTGTTAGCCAGGATGGTGTCGATCTCCTGACCTCGTGATCCGCCTGCCTCAGCCTCCCAAAGTGCTGGGATTACAGACGTGAGCCACTGCGACCAGTGGCCTGCCTGAGCTTTAAGTGTGCTCTTCCTACTCACCCTCCCAATTCCTTTAGTTCCTGCATTCATTCATTTGCCCAGAAAGTATTGTACACCTCCTTCGGGCTGGGCCCTGCTTTAAACAGTGAACAGAGTAGACAACCCGCCTGCCCTCACGGAGCCATCACTCCCCCCAGGGAGATGGTACAATGAGCACACGGCACACTGTGCTGGAACAGGTGCCTCTGGAGGAGCCAGGCACAGCTGGGGGAGTCAGGACACAGCGGGGGGCTTTCCCTGTTGGAGGGAGTTGAGAACGGTGTCTCAGAAAGTGATGCTAGGGAGATCTGCAGGACGAAACGAAGGGAGCCACGTGGGTGTCTGCAGAGAGAGTTCCAGGCAGAGGGAACAGCCAGTGTGAGGCCCTGAGGCAGGGGTGTGGCAGACAGAGTCAACGAGCAGGCAGGAGGCCAGTTGGGAGGGAGCAGAGTAGGTAAGGTGAGGAGGTGAGGCCAGCAAGGGAATGGGGCGGGCAGGTCAGGCAGCCAATGGGGAGGATGTGGCTTTTGCCTTGAGCCCCTGGAGGGTCCTGAGCAGAGGGGTTGCGGAGACACGGTCAGGTTCCAGGTGGAGTTAGGGTGAGAACTGACCTTCCAGGCAGACAGGCAGGGTCCCCCCACCTTGCCCCTGCCCTGAGATGAAGCGCCAACCTTGGATCAGGACCCTGTCCAGAGGTGGGTCAGGGCTCTCAAGCCAGACTCGAGTCTGCACTGGGCAGGGACAGCTTCCCACGGCCAGCCTTCCCCGTGGAGGGTTGCTTGGGAGGAGGGGCCCCTAAGTCTCTCCTCTTTCTCCCTCTCTTTCGTAACCATCAGTCTAGCCAGACCTTTGGTCAGGCCTGGGAGGTGGCTGGTGGAGAGAGGGTTCTCTGTCATCATCTGGTCATGGGAAAGGTGAAGTAAAAGCCACCAGTGATGGAGAGAAGCAGCCTGTGGCCAGCCCAGCACCACCCCTCACCCCACGCACCCACAGGCTGAGTGCCTCATCTCTTGGCCATGGTTCCCCCAACCCCCCAACATAATCAGGCCCGTGGGAGCCTGGCCAGAGCTGTGGCCAGTGACTCAGCAGGAATCAACCCAGACAGGAGCCAGAGTCCCAGTGTCCAGACCAGAAACCACCCCTGACCTGTCCGGCTGGGCAGGAACAGGGACAGAGTAGGCGGAAAAGCTCTCAGCCCAGGATAGCTGGGGGAGTGGGGGCATGGAAAGACCCCCATCCAGATGCAGTTCGTGGCCACCTGCCCTGATGGTGTCTGCCGAGGTCCGGATCAAGTTTTAGGAGGGGGTTCGTGGCTGTTCTGCCCAATTCTGTTGAAGCCCTGAGCATCAGCCTGACTTTGATGGGCTATACTGGGCTGTTGTGGTATATCTTGTCTATTCCATTGTATTGTTTCTGTTCTATTGTGTGTTCTGGTCTGTTCTAGAGCCTTCCAATCCTTTCTATTCTATTGTGTTTATTCATTCAGGAGATATTTACTGACCACCCCTATGTGCCTGGCAGTCTTCTAGATGTTGGAGTCACATCATTTATTTATTTATTTATTTTGAGACGGAGTCTCACTCTGTTGCCTAGGCTGGAGTGCAGTGGCACTATCTCAGCTCACTGCATGGAGTTACAACTTTGGATGAAATGAGACCTCTGCCCTAGGGCGCTCATGGGGAGACCAGCAACAGATAAATATCAGGTAGTGGTAAGAGCCGAGAACAGCAGCAGCAGCATCAAAGCAGAGAGCCACACAGGGAGCAAGGTGCAGGCTGAGTTCACAGTGGCGGAGAGCAGGCTCAGGAGCAGCCTCACTGGCAAGATGACAGTCTTTTTTTTTTTTTTTTTTTGAGATGGAGTCTCACTCTGTCACCCAGGCTGCAGTGCAGTGGTGCAGTCTCGGCTCACTGCAACCTCCGCCTCCTGAGTTCAAGTGATTCTCCTGCTTCAGCCTCCAGAGTAGCTGGGATTACAGGTGTGTGCTACTACACCCGGCTAATTTTTGTATTTTTAGTAGAGATGGGGTTTCACCATGTTGGCCAGGCTGGTCTTGAACTCCTGACCTTAAGTGATCCACCTGCCTCGGCCTCCCAAAGTGCTGGGGTTACAGATATGAGCCACCGCAGCCAGCCAAGATGACAGTCTTGAGCAGAGTCGGGAAGGAGCTGAGGGAGGGAGGCACACAGATATCAAGGGGTCAAGAAAAGCATTCCAGGCAGACAGAACAGCAAGTGCAAAGGCCCTGAGGCTGGAATGTGCCTAGTGTGTTCCAGGACTGGCCAGGAGGCCAGTGTGGTAGCCAAGGGGAGCAGTAGGGAAGATGGGGTGTTCGGGGACATGGCTTGGAGGAGGCAAATGCCGGGTGGGAGAGAGCAAGGACAGAGCGCCCCACGGTCCTGCCGGGGTGTGGGGCCAGCTGGACGGCCTTGGATAGGAGGTGTGCATGTGAGAGCGTGTCTGTGATGTGGACATCTGCATGTGGGTCCGTGTGTGGTGTTGTGCATCCCTGTGTATCTGTGTGTGCCCATCTGTGCACCTGCATCATGTGTCTCTGATTTGGGCAGTTAGTGCTTCTGTATTTGTAGGTGCCTGTGGGCATCTGTAGTGTATTGTGGGTGTGTGTTGTGTGCCTGGAATTTGGTGTGACTGTATAGGTGCAGGTCTGTGTGTGTCACGTCTTTTTTTGGCAGGTGCCTGGACGTGTATGTGTAGTGCTGTTTCTCTGCCATGTATTTTGTGCATGTGTGGGTGTGTGTATGTGCATGAGAGTGTAGCAGGAGACTTTGTGTTCCTGTGATTGTGGCATGGTGACAAGTTTTGGAGCTCCTGTGGGTGCAAGGGCACGGGAAGGAGCCTTCCTGCAGACCCACCCCAGGCCAGCAGCAGCCTCTCCCCATGGCAGCAGATACGCACTCGTTCTGATGCCCCAGGAGGAAGCTGGGCAAGCAGCCCCAGAGCAGCAGGTGGATAAAGAGGGTGAGGGCTCAGCTCAGCCACCTTTTCTAGGCCTTTCAGGGCCCGTCAGAAGCTCCCATGGAAGATGTGGAGGTTGGGGGGCAGTAGACATTCATAGGCCTGGGAATGGGGGTGCTTGAGTATCTGGGGCACCCACAGGGAACTCTGGCCTCCTTGGGCTTAATGGGTGGAGCCGGGTTTGTGCACACACGTGGTGGGGGCAACTACATGCACTGAGCTCACGCCAGAGTGTGGGAGGAGACACTGCCCAGCATATGCACAGATGAACACACATATGGAAGGATAAGTATGTATTCAAGGGTGGACACATGTGAACACAGACACTTGTATGTAGGGACAAACATTTGTGTGCAGGGACAGACACACACATACAAATAGACACAGGTGCAGGAGCAGACACTTATGTGCATAAATGGACATGAGTGTACATGGATAGACACACATGATTGTCCTCTGTGGGCCCCAGAACCTCTCCTGCACACACATGCACACACGTACACACTGACTCACACACACTCACGTGTGTGCAGGGCCTGGTCCACCATGCACACCATGCATATAGGGTCCCTGTGAATACAGAAAATCGCCAAATGGGCCTGGCATGGTGGCTCACGGCTGTAATCCCAGCGCTTTGGGAGGCCAAGGCGGGTGGATCACCTGAGGTCAGGAGTTCAAGACCAGCCTTGCCAATGTGGTGAAAACTCATCTCTACTAAAAATACAAAAATTAAGCTGGGTGTGGTGGCAGGCGCCTGTAATCCTAGCTACTCTGGAGGCTAAGGCAGGAGAATTGCTTGAACCTGAGAGGTGGAGATTGCAGTGAGCCAAGATCACGCCATTGCACTCCAGCCTTGGTGACAGAGCAAAACTCTATCTCCCCCCAAAAACAGAAAGTCCCCAAATATAATGTGTGCCTCTCACCCTCAGTATCAGAAGAGTGCTGAGAGCACACATGGCTGACATTCTCCATGTAGGGAGCCGGCACATGTCCCGGGGAGCCAGGCCTGGCTGCCTTTTGGCCTTTGTGGTCAGATCCTGCGCTGTGTGCTTTACCTTCTGTGCCTTAGTCTCCTCATTCCTTAGTGGGGACTGAAGCTGTTAACCCATGCCAAATGCTTGGCTTTACATCAAATAGTAAAAGTTACTCTTACTCCTGTCTGGTGCCAGCCTAGGCTAACATGACAGATAAGAGGCCTGGGGCAGTGGCTCATGCCTATAATCCCAGCACTTTGGGAGGCCAAGGCAAGAGGATCACTTGAGCCCAGGAGTTCAAAACTAGCCTGGGCAACATAGCAAGACCCCATTTCTACAAAAAAAATTTTTTTTAAATTAGCTGAGCGTGGTGGTGTGTGCCTGTAGTCTCAGCTATTTGGGAGGCTGAGGCGGGAGGATCACTTGAGCCTAGGAGGTTGAGGCTGTAGTGAGCTATGGTCATTCCCCTGCACTCCAGTCTGGGCAACAGAGGGAGATCCTGTTTTAAAACAAACCAACAAACCAAGCGACCCAGAGAGAGTAAGGCCCTTGCCTGCGACCACACAGCCAGGAAACGGCAGATTCAAGATTCGAGTCCCCTGAAAGTCTTCTGTGCCCAGAAATACACACACAGGGCCCACACATCCACTTGGAAGGGACCCAGCACTGTGCATGTACTCACAGCCAGGGCCGTGGCTGCAGAAAGGCCCTGGGGTAAGCAGAGGCTGGAATGGTCAGTGGGAATGTTCCCTCCCAGCCAGGGCTTGCAAATTCCAGAACCTCCAGCGGTTGCTTTCGGGAGCCTAGATTCTTCCTACTCTCACCTCTGCCTAAAATTCCATTTCTTCTCCTTTTCCTTGCTTTAAGCAAGGGTCAGATGATTCCAATGCCTGCAGATGCTAGGCAGGTACTTAAGTTAAGGGTGAAGCAATAGGGGTTGGTGTGATTCATTGCCACGTAGGAAAGCCGGCCCATTGCTATGGGAAAACGAGAAGTCAGAATTGTAATAGAATTTTTTTTTTTTTTCAAAGCAACGAGTCTTGCTCTGTCACCAGGCTGGAGTACGGTAGTGAGATCATAGCCCACTGCAGGCTCGAATTCCTGGGCTCAAAGGATCCTCCCCACTCAGCCTCCTGGGTAGCTGGGATTACAGGTGCAAACCACCATGCCCGGCTAATTTTTGCATGTTCAGTAGAGACGGGGTTTCACCATGTTGGCCAGGCTGATCTCCAACTCCTGGCCTCAAGTGATCTGTCTACCTCAGCCCCCCAAAGTGCTGGGATTACAGAAGTGAGCCACTGTACCCGGCCCACACCTGGCTATTAAATTTTTTTTTTTTTTTTTTTTTTTTTTTTTTTTTTTTTTTTTTTTTAGAGACAGGGTCTCTCCATGTTGCCCTGGCTGGTTTTGAACTCCTGGGCTCAGGCAATCCTCCTGCCTCAGCCTCCCACAGTGCCGGGATTACAGGTGTGAGCCTGTGCTCCCAGCCTGATCTTGTGGGCAAGGAATTCCAGTTGTTTCTAATTCTGTGGGGGTCAAACAAGTCTCCTCTGTCCCTCTGTGGGTCTGGTTGGTCCGAGCACCCCTGGTTTGTAGTCTCTGCCTATTCACTGAGACCAGAGGCTGGTTGCTTGCTGTGTGCCCTAGGGAAGGCCCTGGGCTTCTCTGTGTTCAATTTCCTCATGGCCAGGCCCTGGGGAGGACACACATGGTAGAGAGCTGAGACTGTCCAGGGGACAGCCAGACCTGGACAGAACAGGAAGGACTGTCATGCCTGAAAAGTCATTTTCTCCTCATCCCTACTCTGCCCATCTCCTGCCATCCGCAGGGAACTTAATGGAGAAAACACCCTGCCAGTGCCTGTTTTCTTCTCCATCCTGCGGTGGGTGCCAGCTCCAGATGAGTGACTTGGGGCCCCTGTGGGTAGAGGGTTAGGGTGTCAAAGCTGGCTTAAGAGTTTCAGAGTGGGCTGGGTGTGGTGGCTCACACCTGTAATCCCAGAACTTTGGGAGGCTGAGGTGGGCAGATCACGAGGTCAGGAAATCAAGACCATTCTGGCTAACATGGTGAAACCCTGTCTCTACTAAAAATACAAAAAATTAGCCAGGTGTTGTGGTGGGTGCCTTTAGTACCAGCTACTCAGGAGGCTGAGGCAGGAGAATGGCGTGAACCCGGGAGGCGGAGTTTGCAGTGAGCCGAGATCATGCCACTGCACTTCAGCCTGGGTGACAGAGTGAGACTCTGTCTCAAAAGAAAAAAAAAAAAAGAGTTTCAGAGTGAGGCAGGTCCCAGCAGGCCACATTGTGGCAGCCTTCCTGGAGGAGGGGGCTGAAAGTAGCTCTGTGGCTGCTAGCCTTGAAGTCAGGATAACTGGGCTCACACGAGTTTGAAAGCATGAAGGCAGTGACTATGTCATCTCAGTCACTTCTGTGTCCTCAACTCCCAGACCAGAGCCTGGTATACAGTCGGCACTCAATAAAAATCTATAGGCCAGACATGGTGGCTCACGCTTATATTCCCAGCACTTTGGGAGGCCAAGGCAGGAGGATTGCTTGCTGTCAGGAGTTTGAGACCAGTCCAGACAACATAGCCTGTCTCTCCAAAATAAAAAACAAACAAACAAACAAAAACATTTAGCCAGGGGTGGTGGCGCTCACCCGTAGTCCCAGCTCCTCAGAAGGCTGATGGAGGAGAGCCCCTTGAGTTCAAGGCTGCAGTAAGCTATGATGGCGCCACTGCACTCCAGCCTGGGTGACAGAGTGAGACTCTGCCTCTAAAAGAGTAATAATTAAAAAAAGATTTGTAGGCCAGGCATGGTGGCTTATGTCTGTAATCCCAGCACTTTGGGAGGCCGAGGCAGGAGGATTACTTGAGGTCAGGAGTTCAAGACCAGTCTGGCCAGCATGGCGAAACTCCATCTCTACTAAAAATACAAAAATTAACCAGGTGTGGTGGTGCGCACCTGTAGTCCCAGCTACTCAGGAGGCTGAGGTATGAGAATCACTTGAACCCAGGAGGACCTTGTCTCAAAAACAAACAAACAAAAATTTGTAAAATGAGATGACAGAAAATAATAGCTTTAGGGAACCCTCACCAGGGGCAACCGTGAACAATCCTATGACGCAGGTGTTATTATTATCTTCTATTTTGTACACGAGGAAACTGAGGCGTGGAGAGGCTAAGTAATATGCCCAAGGTCATACAGCTAGCAAGTGACAACCAAGGTTCAAACCCAGGCCTGTCTGCAAAGCCCAGGGTATATCACTTCCCGAATGGTTCGATGTCTGTCTCTCCCACGGGGCGGTGAGGGCCATAAACGCTGGGCTTATCTGTTTTGGTCCCTGCTCATCTATTTTGGCCTGGCATACAGTAGGTGCTTAATAAATATTTGTTGAATAAATTATAAAAGTCCTTTGGGTCCTCAGGCAAGTCACTTCTCTCCCAACCTTGGTTTCCCCATCTATGCAATGAGCATACTCTAAGTACCTAGCTCATTGTGTTGTTTTGACAAAGGAATGAAAGAGTGGAGGAGGATTGTGGTTCTGTAGGAAAAGTTCCAGAGTCAGCCAGACTGGGTTCAGGTCTACACTGCCTACCCTTCCAGCTGTGTGACCTTGGACAAGTTCCCCACCCTCTCTGAGCTACAGTTTTCTTATCTGTGTGATGGAGCAGTTTGGAGGCTGGGAATCTGGGTTCTCTCGGGCCCCTGTCAAGCTCTGTCTCTGGCCCTGGAGCTTCCACCCCTCGGATCTCAGGGGCACTAAAGCTTCCAAGGAGGTGGCTTCTGGACCCTTCTCAGACTGGGCAACTCACCCCAGCAGGCAGGCAGAAAGGATGGCTCTCTTTGGGCCTGACTCAGGGTTAAGAACCTTCTTGCTGGAGTGGGACAGGGCCTGAGCTCAGAGTTCCAGCTGCCTAGCAGGTTTGAGCTTGCGCTGGGTTAAGCAACGCCCTACCCCACTCCACCTCCAATGAGGGAGATGAGAGCTCTTTTGAACCAAGCACGTGCTAAGTGCCAGGCTCCTGATCTGAAACCCCTCAACCTCCCTCTCCTGTGAGGTGGGAGCCAGGGCCATGCCCATTTTACAGATGGAAAAACAGGTTCCCAGAGGAACCTCACCCAAGATCATAGATCCCAGTTCCTCCAGCTCTGAGCTGTCTCCTCTGCCTTACCCTTCCGTAGGTTGAGGACGGAGAGGGGGAAGGACATTCTCTCCAGAGAAGGAGGGAGTCTGATGACTCTGCAGCAGGCAGGAATGGCAGCTCCAACTCTCTTTATGGGTCTGTGTAATTTTGTAGCCTTTGGAGCAGCTCAATACCATTTTCAGATGAGAAAACAACGGCCCATCTTCTTCTGCAGGGTGAGCTCTCCTCCTCCTCCCTCTTCCTCTCTCCCTCCCCCTCCCCTCCGAGCCCTGAGTAATCCGCCCCTATCTCTTGCTGCTCCTCAGACATACTGGGCGCTCTTCCACCCCAGGGCCTTTGCTTATACAGGTCCAGCTGCCTGGGACGCCCTTTCTCCTCTTCTTCTGGTGGCTCCTTCTCTTCCTTCAGGTCTCAGCTCAAACCTCACCTCCTCGGAGATCCCTCAGCAACCCTAAAGCGCCCCCAGCTCAGCCCCCTGTTAAGTTTTCTTTCATGTCCTGATCGTATCTGATGTGATCTCACTGGTTGCTTCCTTTGCTGGTTTCTTCTCTGTCTCCCCAATGGAAGGTGGGCTCCCTGAGACTGGGTCTGTCCGTCCCGTTCATGCTGTGTCCCCAGACCTAGCCCAGTGTTTGGCAAGTCCATGTCTGCTGCAGGAGTCTTCTGAATGAACTCGGGCATAGCTAAATGCCTGGCAAAGGCTCTAGTGACATCAGCTGCCCGAGGGGAGATAAGTTGGAATAATAGGAAAATCACACAAACTTGGGTTCAAATTCTACTTGCTGTGTTATCTTAGGCAAGTGCCCTGCCCTCTCTGTTTTGTTTCGTTTCCTTTTTCTGGAGACAGGGTCTCACTGTATTGTCCAGGCTGGTCTCGAACTCCTAGGCTCAAGAGATCATCCTACCTCGAATTCCCAAAGTGCTGGGATTACAGGGGTGAGCCACCGTGCCCGGTTGCTCTGCCCTCTCTGTTTCTGGACCTCCATTTCCTCAGCTAGAATGAGGGATGACCACAGTGACTCCCTCCAGGATTGTTGGAAAATCTAGAGATTCAATGAGAATGGGAAGCAGCCAGCCCCGAGTGGTGCCCATATACTGTCATCCCTGCCACCCTCTCCACCTTCCCAGCCCCAAAGTTCCCCAGCTGGCAGGAATGAGTGGAGAGGCCCCTGCCAATGGTGTCTGTGCTGAACAAGTCCCATTTGCTGCTGCCTCCTCCCCAGGCCAGAACAAACGTGCACCTGCCCCAGGTCACAGAGCACACAGCAGGGAGCCGAGGGGGTGGGGCAGGGAGCCGAGGGCTGGAGCAGGGCTCCTGGTGTCTCTGAGGACAAAACAGTCCATTGTGGCCCTGTGGGTATTGAGGGAATCACAGGGCCTGAATGGCGGCGGGTGAGGAGGCAGGGCAGGTGTGGGAGCAGGTGTCCATGGTCATCCCACGGCATCGCCCCTGGGGGGAAGTGCCCCCGTATGCGTGCCCTGGAACCGGCCTGGCTGGTCAGACACCTGTCCCCTGCAGCTTCTTGTCAGGAGACAACACAGGCGTGAGCAAGGCCCCAGGGGTGGGGTGGGATGAGGGAGTGGGGGGTGGGGAAGTAGAAGATGGGGAGGATGGGACTGGGGGACAGAGACTCCGGGGTCTAGGGCAGAGGGACCTGGGATAGAATCCCAGCCCTGCTCCTTCAGGCTGGGGACGCTGGACGAGTCACCTCTTTAAGCCTGTTTCCTCATCCACAAAGTGGGGCTGAAACTCCCTTCTCTGCCCAGTGAATTTTCCAGGCACACGCATGGGGTATGGGATGGGGGGCTTTGATGATATGGGGCCTCAGTCTGCCCACAGCCTCCCTCCCAGAAAGGGTTCATCATTCTTTTACTGAAGAAACACTTCATTTAGAAAAGGCCGGGCACGGTGGCTCACGCCTGTAATCCCAGCACTTTGGGAGGTCAAGGCAGGAGGATCGCGTGAGTCCAGGAGTTCAAGACCAGCCTGGGCAGCATGGCAAACCTCATCTCTACTAAAAATACAAGAAATTAGCAGGCGTGGTGGCGCGTCCCTATAGTCCGAGCTACTTGGGAGGCTGAGGCAGGAGAATCGCTTGAACCCCGGAGGCAGAGGTTGCAGTGATCCAAGATCGTGCCACTGCGCAGCCTGGGCAACAGTGTGAACACCTGTCTCAAAACCAAAACAAAAACACACTCTTATTGAGAGCTCCTACTGTGTGCCAGAACCATGGTAGGTGCTGGGGACACAAAAGTGAGTGGGCCAGACAAGGTTCCCGTACCGGGGAAGAAGCAGAACATCCACAGGAGAAAGAATGAGCAAGAGAATTCCAGACAGTGATGCGGGCACCAGGAATTAAATTGAAGTTGTGCTGGAGGGTGACTCGGCAGGGTGGTCAAGGAGGGCTCTCTGAGGAGGGGACCTGAAGCCCCGAGGAGGAGGAACAGAAAAGAGGAGCGGATGGGGAGACCTGGGAGTGGGCTGCAGGTTTCAGGCAAAGGCCTGTGGTAGGACTGAGCTTGCATTTGCACTTGTGGAGGAAGTGCTGGGAGCACCCCAGCCCAGGAGGTATCTGGCCCGAGGGGACCCTCTCAGCCTGCCCCTGCCCCTCCCTGTCCCCAGGGGCTGAGGCTAAGGGGCAAGGTGCGGGCCAGGCTGGAGGAAATGGGGCCAAGACCCGTCTGGCCAGCAGACTCTCCTGGAACTGCTAATATCCCAAGTGCCGGTGACAAGACACAGCCCCGGGTGGCAGGGGGCTGGGGGCCTGAGACTCCGTAAACAGCCATGGCTCGTAAAGCTGATCAAAGCAGCAGGCCTGTCCCAGCCCTGGCCACTTCCTGCAGGGCCCAGAGCCCTGGCCTGTGGGAGATCCTGGGAAGGGCCTCTCAGGAGAGGCTGCTTTGGGGTCTCTAGGCGCTGGGGGCAGGGGCAGGGCAGGTCCACGAGCCTGTCCCGGCTTCGGTTTTCCCTCGTTTTGCAATGAGGACTGACTGGAACCTCTGAGAAGCCTGTTTCACTGCATGTCTTTGACAAAAGCTTGGCCTCTGGAACCGGAGGTCTGGGGGCTTGAATCCCTGTCCTGCTAAGGTGTGACCTCAGGCAGGGACACCCGCACCTCCCCTACCGCCCAAAACTGTCCTTAGCTCTAAAATGGGATAATGAAGGTACCTATTTCAACAGCCTTAGACTGAAGTTTTATTGATATGATTTCTAATTATAGTTCATTAATTATCTAATGACAACAGTGACAGTCGGGAAGGTCCCGGCACCCATGTGCTCCTCCAGGGCCAGGTCTGGGCAGAGAGGCCCCGAGGAGGAGGATTTCCAGGGAGAGTGGAGGCTGCCAGAGCTACAGCCCCTGGCCTGACGTGAAGCAGCGTTTCCCAGGCCTGGCTCCAAGACCCCAGGGGTCTCGCTGTCTCTGAGCCTCTGTTTCCTCAGCTGCCACATGGGGATGGAAATCGGTCTGAGAAGATCTGCGGATCAAAACAGACCCAGGACTTGGCCAAGTCTCCCCTCCCTGTTACCCACTCAGCCCGGCCCCACCATCTCTCGTCTGGACCATTGCAGTGGCTTCCTGGGCTCCATGCCTCCCATTCAGTCCCCTTCAGTCCCCTTTTGACCACAGAAGCTAAGTCAGACAGACCCTGTCCCTCCTCTGCTCAGAGCCCCCCAAGGTTCCCACCTCACTCAGAAAGCCTGAGCCCTCCCGCAGCCCACAGGCCCAATCAGCCAAGGCAAGTTAGGCCTGTCACCTCCTCACGCTTCCCTGTCACTCACTGAGATACCGCCTCACCACGTAAAACCACCACGGCCTGCATGCCAGCTGCCTCTCCTGGCCCGGTGTTTTCATTTTCTTTAGCACTGGTTCCCTTCTGACGCCTGGTATAAAATTCCCGTTCATCTTGTCCGTCTCTGCCACAGGAGAGTCAGCACCAAGAGGGCAGGGTTTTTTTTGTCTTTGTGTTTTTCCATTTTATTCCCAGCCATATCTATACCCAGTTCCTAAAACTGGAGGCACTTAATAGGCATTTGTGGGAGGCATGAACGGGCCCTCACCAGCTCCAGGGGCAGGTACTGTGGTTATTTCCACTTTATGAAGGAGGAAGTGAAATTGAGCAAGACCTTACACAGCTGGGAAGTGGAAAGTCGGGGCCTTGATGATGATGATGATGATGATACAACAGCTAAGATATATTAAGCACCTACAGTGTGCCAGGCACCCTTCTGGGTGCTGGAACAATAGCAAAAAGAAAAACACCAGGTGCAGTGGTGCGTGCTTGTAATTCCAGCCCTTTGAAACGCTGAGGCAGGCAGATCACTTGAGCCCAGGAGTTCAAGACCAGCCTGGCCAACATGGTGAAACCCTGTCTCTACTAAAAATACAAAAATTAGGCTGGGCGCAGTGACTCACACCTGTAATCCCAGCACTTTGGGAGGCCGAGGAGGGCAGATCACCTAAGGTCGGGAGTTCGAGACCAGCCTGGCCAACATGGAGAAACCCTGTCTCTACTGAAAATACAAAATTTGCTGGGTATGGTGGCTCATGCCTGTAATCCCAGCTATTTGGGAGGCTGAGGCAGGAGAATCACTTGAACCTAGGAAGCGGGGGCTGCAGTGAGCTGAGATCGTGCCATTGCCCTCCAGCCTGAGCAACAAGAGCAAAACTCCGTCTCAAAACAAAACAAAACAAAACAAAAAACAACGCGAAAATTAGCCTGGTGTGGTGACACATGCCTGTAATCCTAGCTGCTCAGGAGGCTGAGGCGGGAGAATCTCTTGAGCCTGGGAGGTAGAGGCTGTAGTGAGCCAAGATCGTGCCATTGCGCTCCATCCTAGGTGACAGAGCCAGACTCTGTCTTAAAAAAAAAAAAAAAAAAGGAAAAGAAAAGGAAAAGAAAATACCAGGTGCATCATAAGTACGTTACATCAGATAACTCTTGGAATTCTCAGTGCGGCCCTCTGTGGAGGGGACTATTACTGTCCCCATTTCACAGATGTGGAAACAGAGGCCCAGAGGGATTAAGTAACCGGTCTCTAACAACAACAGCTTCAACAGCAGCCCCCGTGTACTGAGCTGTTCTCTGGGCCCTGGCATTCACCCGGTATCCCTCACCTTTCCCACACCTTTGGTTAATCTCTACAGCAAAGAACCCAGCCTCTGGAGATGTGGTAAGTCCCAGCCCATTTCCCAGGCTCTTCTGCCCCCAGGCACACCTGGTACCAGGCATGGACAGGCCCAAACACAGAGGCTGTTGCACATTTGCTGCCTCAAAGGGACTCACCTTGGTGTCTCAGTTTCCCAAGTCTCTTCGGGGTCTGGAGCCCATGGAACTGGCAAGCAGTTCTTTCTCATTCACACCTGGGACCCCTGCTATCCCCAGGGAGGGCCTGAGGAAGTGGTGGCCACTGTGCTGTGTGACCTTGGACAAACTGCTGTGCCTCTCTGATCTTCCAGGCTCAACCAACTCCATGGGGTTGTGGCTTGCTGAGAAAACTGTGAGCTAGGATCCATGAGCCAGGATCTGAGAGGAGTGAGGACCATTCATAGAAAGTCTGGCAACTGGGAGTAGCAGCCTCTTGCCTGGGAGGCAGCAGAGCCACATGGAGGGAGCAGAGCCACCTTCACCCCTGTCTGGGGCCTGTTTTCCCTTCCCGCCCTGCCCTGTACTTTGCAAACCCGCAAGAGATGGGGCTGGGTCCATTCCACTGCTCCCCCTCCCCTGTTTTGGCCACACTTTCTCACTAGGACAGAAAAAGACCAGGAGGCCACATTCTCCAGGCCCCAAAACCTGCACCGGGGTCTCTCCCAATCCACATCATTCCACCATTTCCTGCTGCCACTCTAACTCTGTGACCGCTTGTTCTGTCACTCAGTCCTTGCAATACCTAAGGATTCAGTCAGGGTTATGGTTCTACCTCTTTTTTTTTTTGAGACAGAGTCTTGCTCTGTCGCCCAGGCTGGAGTGCAATGGCGGGATCTCGGCTCATTGCAAGCTTCGTCTCCCAGGTTCACGCCATTCTCCTGCCTCGGCCTCCTGAGTAGCTAGGACTACAGGCACCCACCACCACGCCCGGCTGATTTTTTGTATTTTTAGTACAAACAGAGTTTCACTGTGTTAGCCAGGATGATCTCGATCTCCTGACCTCGTCATCCGCCCACCTCAGCCTCCCTAAGTGTTGGGATTACAAGCGTGAGCCACCGTGCCCGGCCAACTCTGCCTCTTTTGCAGATTGGGAGACAAGTGCAAAGAGGTACCTGGCATGGTTCTGAGTCCAGGGAAAGACAGGAAGCCATCCCCAGAGGGCCGCGGTGATCTCTCCAGAGGCCAGCCCTTCCCACTGTCCCCTTGCTTGGGGCAATAATGGCTCAGCCAATGGACCATGCGTGGTGTGCACTGTCCCCCATTTTAAGAAAGAGGGAACTGGGCTTCAGAGGGGGACAGCCACCTGCCCGAGGTCACCCAGCCAGGAGGTGGCAGTGCCTGTCTGATGCAGAGCCTGTGAGTATGGTGGGCAGGGGAGAATGAGGCCCAGCGAAAGGAACGACCTTGCCCAAGGTCACACCAGCGCTACCAGGGCCCAGACCCCCAAGGCTGGGCCAGTGCTGGGAGCACTGAAATCCCAGGCAGAGTCTTCCCACGACCCTGGATGGGGGTGGGGGCTGGCCTGGCATTTCCTGTTTGGGCAGAACCCAGGGCATGGCCTGAGCGGGGAGATAGGGAGACTTCCCATGGCCCCTCCCCGCTCAGGAACTAGCGCAGGATGCAGTGCGGGGCAGGGTTGGGGCCCATGTCCTGGGTCCCAGGCCGGCTCTCCCCTTGATATCCTGGTGGTCTTGCTCTCGTCCCTCTACCCCACCTCAGAGTCTCCACATCCTTGGATTTCTCCATTCTGGGAGTTCACCATTCAATGAACAGATTCAGTCCCAGGTCCTTAGGAGAGCCTGAAGCTATGACCTTGGACAATCACATCCCCTCTTTGAGCCTCAGTTGCCTCCTCTGTCAAATGGGGTGATTGTGAGGATGAAATGAGAAGTCGCCTGCCCAGCACTTTGGGAGCCCCACTCCCCCAAGGGAGGAAGTCACCAAGGTCCTGACAATGACCTCATGTGCTTCCCAGACACAGACCTGAGACAACAGAGGTTGGGGGACCCATGTGAGGACACACAGCCAACTGAGGCGTCTCCACTGCCATTTCCCGGGACACAGCCATGAAGTGCCAGGAGGGTGCACTATTGTGTCCAGTGCACTGAGTCCACCCCAGCGATTGCTGCTCACTGGCTGTGTGGCACTGGGAAGGTCACCCTACCTCTCTGAGCCTCAGTTTTCTCTTCTTCGAAATGGGAAGAAAACTAGCCTGATGGCAGAACTTAATAAGCCGAT
Organism: Rhinopithecus bieti; assembly: GCF_001698545.2. Classification (NCBI taxonomy): domain Eukaryota; kingdom Metazoa; phylum Chordata; class Mammalia; order Primates; family Cercopithecidae; genus Rhinopithecus; species Rhinopithecus bieti. The sequence goes on from NW_016808980.1 coordinate 888,641, forward strand.
TAAATCATGGTCTCCCCAGAGGAGGAGGCTGTGGTCCGCTGTCTCGGGTCCCTTCGGGTGGGATGAAGGGCCCCCAGCTGGGAAGGGTCGAGTTGCTGGGACAGCCGCGAGCGGTGGCTGACCCATGCTCTGTGTAAGTAGACCCAGCTCGTCTGCATCTCAGCACTCCACAGTGTCTGCCCTGTCAATGCTCTGAGGTATAGGCCCTGCTGACCTCTCCCACCTTATTCCCCCACCATACTCCTTTGCTAGCACATTCTCTATCCACGAAGCCCCTTTCTGTTCCTGCATTCTACAAGCTCATTCCAGCCTCAAGATCTTTGTAGCTAAAGGTCTCTCTCCCTAGATCACACCCCCACCCCCATATTTCCCTTATTTTACTTTTTATTTTATTTGTATTTATTTATTTATTTATTTTGAGATGGAGTCTCACTGTATTGCCTAGGCTGGAGTGCTGTGGCACTATCTTGGCTCACCACAACCACTGCCTCCCAGGTTCAAACCATTCTCCTGCTTTAGCCTCCCGAGTAGCTGGGATTATAGATGCACGCCACCACGCCAGGCTAATTTTTGTATTTTCAGTAGAGATGGGGTTTCACCATGTTGGCCAGGCTGGTCTTGAACTCCTGACCTCGTGATCTACCCACCTCAGCCTCCCAAAGTGCTGGGATTACAGGCGTGAGCCACCTCACCTGGCTCCCCTATTTTATTTTTATCTTCTATCATTGGAATCTAAAACAGGACCTAGAATAGTTTAGGCACTAAATAAATGAAAGGCAATGAATAAATGAATGCATTCTGATTTTGAATCTAATATGAGTCTTTGTTTTTTAATAGACCCATTTAACTCATTTACATTTATTGTTTAAATGGATATGTTTGGTATTGTGTGATTCTGTATTGTGTTTTCTGTTAATTGACTGATTGGTTGAATGAATAGGTGAATGAATGAGTGAATGAAGCAGAGTAAATTTCAGGTTGCTGGGGTGGGCTGAAGACTGGGGCTTCTCTAAGCTTTCCTGGGCTATCCAGGGTGAAAAGAGCAATGGTGTTGACCCTAGACCCCTCACTTTTGCAATTATTTATTCCATAGCCCTTGATCCCCCAGATGAGGGATCTGTCCATTCCTCTCATCTCCAGCTTCTCCAGTGTAACCTTCATCCTGTCCCTCCCAAACCACCTCCCCACACAGGGAGCAACAGGCTTATGATTCTTTGTTGTAAGTTGAATTCTCATTCCCATGCCTGCTCCCCCATTAACTGGTGGTGTGGCCTTGACTTACCTGAGTCTTCATTTCCTCACTTGCAAAATGGGATCATAGTATTTGCTTCCTACGACGAGTGTTGAAAGGATTACATGGAACGACTTTGGTCAAAGGGCTTAGCACAGTTCCTGGCTTACAGTAAGCACTCAACAAGCTTAGATTTCATTATTGTGGTTGTTGTACCTCAGTTTCCTTCCATTGTAAATGAAGTTGATTGTCACTTCCTTTCAAGCACCTTAGGATCCCTAGCCTCAAAATCTGGAGCTGGGGAATCTGTCCAGTCCACCTTCTCACTTTGTTCTCTACCCTCAGCTCCCAGAGAGGGAATTTCTGGGGACTCTAGGGAATCCACAGAGACCTGACCTGCCACCAGGAGGTGGGGAGAGCAGACAGCACAAAAACTGTGAAAGCTTCTTCAGGGATTGGGTGTGGTGACTCACACCTATAATCCTAGCACTTTGGGAGGCCAGGACAGGAGGATCACCTGAAGACAGGAATTTGGGACCAGCCTGGGCAATATAGTGAGACCCCATCTTTACAAACCATCTTAAAGTTAAAAAAAAAAAAAAAAAAAAAAAGGGGGCGCAGGTGGCTCAAGCCTATAAAGCCCCATGCACTTGGGAGCCGAGACGGGTGGAGCAAGAGGTCAGGAGAGTCGAGACCATCCTGGCAACATGAGTAAACCCCGTCTTACTAAAAAATAAAAAATAACTAAGATACAAAAAACTAGCCGGTCGAAAAGGTGGTGGGCGCCGTATCCCATGCACTTGGGAGCGAGGAGGAAAGGCGCGAACCCGCGGAGGCCGCCACCGCGCAGACTGAGAACCGGCCACTGCACTTCCAGCCTGGCCCACAGAACAGCCCGTTCTCAAAAAAAAAAAAAAAAGAGCTTCTTCGTGCCATCTCTGTGGCCACATCAGCATTATCCACACACACAGATGAGGAAACTGGGACTGCACTTGCTCATTTAATTCCACAGACACGCCCCCTTGAGCACCTACTGTGTGCCATGCTGTGCCAAGCTACAGGGCAGGCAGACCAGGCCCCTCTCCCCCGGGGCTCACAGCCCGTCAGGGAAGACAGGAAATAGCAAGTCAGCCTGGGAGGATTTAAATCAAGCGCCTTGCCCAGCCCTTCAAAGCCTCCCAGAGAATTTTCCAGCATCCCTGCCTAGTGGGCGGCCCCGCTCCCTTTTCTCAAAAGAGAAAGCCGAGGCCAGAGAGGGGCGTTCCCAGCCCGGCTGAAGTCACAGCTTCCGAGGGGTGGTGACAGTCTTCCTGCCTTTGCCCCAGCTGGTGTCCCTGCCGGGAATACTCTTCTCCTGGTGGGTCGCCAGCGGATCCTGCCCAGTGCTGGGACACTGCCGGGCGTCACTTCCTCTGGGACCTTCCTGGCTGCGAGAGCGAGGCCCTGACACTCTTGCTCAGCGCCAGAGGGTTTCCTCTTTCATAATGGGTTTCCTACTCACTAGGAAGGTCTGCCTCCCTTGAGACTCTGAGCTTCACAAGGGGCACAGGCTTTGCCATCTTCCTGGCGCCTCTCACCTGCCCAATCAAGATGGGACGAGGCCGCTGCTGGGTCTCTTCAGGAAGACGCCTCTACCTCCACTCCAGGCGTGGATGGCACTGAGGGCCTCTCTCCCTCCATCTTCTCCAGCTGCAATTCTGCACTTGGTTTATGGAGTTATTTCTTTTGATTTTTTTAAGACCTTAAGTACTTTTTTTTTTTCATTCTTCTTGCCCAGGCTAGAGTGCAGTGGCATGATCTCAACTCACTGCAACCTCCGCCTCCCAGGTTCAAGTGATTCTCCTGCCTCAGCCTCCCAAGTAGCTGGGATTACAGGCACCTGCCACCACATCTGGCTAATTTTGTATTTTAGTAGAGATGGGGTTTCGCCATGTTGACCAGGCTGGTCTCGAACTCTTGACCTCAGGTGATCCACCCGCCTCGGCCTCCCAAAGTGCTAGGATTACAGGCGTGAGCCATCGCGCCCAGCCAAGTACTTTATTTTTTTAACTTTAATTTTTGTAAAGACAGGGTCTTGTTATGTTGCCCAGGCTAGTCTCGAACTCCTGGCCTCAATCTATCTTCTCACTTCAGCCTCCCAAAGCACTGAGATTACAGCCATGAGCCACTGTGCCCAACCTGTGGGGTCATTTTGTTGTCTAATTCCTGTTCTAGAATGTTGCCTCTGTGAGGACAGGACTTTTGTCTGTTTTGGACACTGCTGTGTCCCCAGTTCCTAGCACAATGCTTGGCACCTAGGTGCTTAATAACTATCTGTGGAAGGAAGGGAAGAAGAGAGGGAGAGAGGAAGAAAAGAAGAACGGGAGGGAGGGAGAAAGAAGAAGGGAAGAAGGCAGGGAAGGGGAGGTTGCCATTTAGTAGTCCAGTTTTTCATTTGTTCATTCCACAAATACTTATTGAGCACCAATTGTGTGCTAGTTCTGGGGAGAAAGTGGTGCCAGACGCAGACACGATCCTGCCGGCAAGGCACTGATTTTCTGCTCAGTCAGAACCATTGTCAGGTTTGGTGGTGGAAAGCGCTGGGAGGCAAGGTAAGGTGGGCGAGGGGCTGCAGACAGCATGTCGGGGGCACCTGGGCCAGGCAGCCAGCAGGAGGGCTCAGCTGGCAGGGACAGGCCCCGGCTCCCCCTACCCCGAGCTGGCATATGCCCAGGGTTGTGGTAGCTGTGGGCAGCCCGGGTTGCCAAACGCCACCACAGCTGCGTCACTGAGAGCTGGGAGGGTCCCGAGGCTGAGGGGGCTGGGAAGGGCCCCCACACCCAGGCTGGCTCCAGCCCTGAAGCAGACAGAACTGGTCACAGGCCTGCCCTGTGCCCACTGTTCCCCACTCTACGTGACGTGGCTACATGACTACTTCCTGTTCTGGACCATTTTCAATCTGCAAAAAGAAATGGTGCAAAAAATGTGTTAAAAATAAAATGAAAAAGAAAGAAATGGTCCTGAGCCTCTGTACATGTTCCCACCTCCAAGTTAACCATGGCAGTGATCGTGGGAGGCTCCTGGCATCCTTCTGATCTCAGCCCCTCCCCACCCCCTCCAGAGGTGACATCATCCTGAACCTGGCATCCATGACTCTGTGTGTGATTTCGTAGTGTTACTTTCCTGGGTCTACTTTAGTGTGTCCCTGGGCAAGTCACTTATCTTCTCTGAGCCTCAGTTTCCTCAACTGTAGGATGGGGATAATAATAGTCCCCACGTCGGAAGAGTTGAAAATTAAATGAATGCATGTGTGTAAAGCTCTTTGATGGGCACCTGGCACTACATAAGCATTCGCCAGTGTTGCCGCTGGACACCCAGAGCAGGAGGCAGACAGATATCATTTGTATCAAGAATATAACTTCCTTCCTTCCTTCCTTCTTTCCTTCCTTCCTTCCTTCCTTCCTTCCTTCCTTCTTTCTTTTTTTTTTTTTGAGACAGAATCTCATACTATTGTCCAGGTTGGAGTGCAGTGATGCAATCACAGCCCACTGAAGCCGTGACCTCCTGGGCTTCCTGCCTCAGCCTCCCAAGCAGCTGAAACCACAGGTGTGCACCACCATGCCCAGTCAATTTTTTGTAGAGACAGGGTCTCAATATGCTGCCCAAGCTGGTCTCGAACTCCTGAGTTCAGGCGATCCTCCTGCCTCAGTCTCCCAAAGTGCTGGGAGCAGAGGCATGAGCCACAGCACTTGGCTAAGAACACAACCTCTTAAACAAGCTTATGCGCGGCGGCACCAGGATTCATGCCAGTGGCTGGCTGTGAAGCAGCATTACGGAGGAGCTGGGTGCTAGCTCTGGTTTATTCTGTTTCACTTCCTGTCAGGTTTGTCTCCCTGATCAGATCTGAAAAACCAGGATCAGTGCCCGGCTGGTTCTCTGCCGTCACCCCTGCCCCAGCCCTGGAGACTTCAAGGATGGGTTTGTGGAGTGAACGAAGGGGACTCAGTTTCCTCATCTGTGTGATGGGTCTAACAGGCCGTAGGAAGGCGAGGGTGCCCAATGTGAAGTAGATGCTCTATAAACCCTTGTTTTTTTCTTCCTCTTCCAGCTGTAGCTTCTCCCCCTCCCCCAGGGCTCGGCCTGGACCCCACTACCTTCAGGGCAGCCATCATGCTGACAGAGCCCTCCAAGGCAGTTAGGCTGGGCTTACCACTGACTCACTCGTTCTTTATATAATCATACATTCATGCATGCTCGCATTCAACAAATGTTTTGAGTGGTGGCTCATGCCTATAATCCCAGCACTTTGGGAGGCCAAGGTGGGCAGATCACTTGGGACCAGAAGTTCGAGACGAGCCTGACCAACATGGAAGAACCCTGTCTCTACTAAAAATACAAAAATTAGCCAGGTGTGGTGGTGGGCGCCTGTAATCCCAGCTACTTGGGAGGCTGAGGCGCAAGAATCGCTTGAGAATCGCTTGAACCTGGGAGGCAGAGGTAGCTGTAAGCCAAGATTGCACCGCTGCACTCCAGCCTGGGTGACAAAGTGAGACCTGTTTCAAAAACACACACACAAATGTTTTGAGCACCCACTATGCGCCAGGCTCTGCTCTAGGCTCTGGAGACACGGGCATGAATAATACAGGCCAAAATCTCTGTCATGGCGGGGCTGACACCTGTCCAGGGAGACAACCATCAGAAAATGGTTATGGCACTGGGTGACCCAAGCCTGAGGGAGGGGAGGGGAGGGAGAGGGGTCTGGGCCTTATCCTGAGGGTGATGGGGGCACATGAGTTGGCAGAGGCCAGACTTGATATAAGTTCTTCATGCTTCACTCTGGCCCCAGCAGAAGCGTGTGCTGGAGTGAGGCTTAGCGCAGATAGAGGTATCCACAAACTCTGCCAAGTCAGACCTGGCCTGAGTTCCCTAGAAACAGCCCCATGATGTGGGAGCCGGGGCCTCCACCATCCTCACAGGGGATGGGATCAGGCGTCAGCACCTCCCCATGGAGGACAGTTGGGCAATGGCCTTGGGCCTGAGGGCTGTTCAGTCCTGTGACCAGCTAGGCCCCTTCTGGGAATGGAACCACACCCCAATCCCCAGGCGATGACGTCCCACCAGGGTGTTCCCCACACAGTTCCCACCAGCCCCAGATGAAAACAACCCAATGCTGCATCCATCACCCAAGGCCTCGTCAAATCCACCAGGATCCACCCAGACAGTAGAATATTCTGGAGTCTCGGACAGGCAGAATGGGGTGGAGTTTTGGACCACAGGCCTGGCCTGAACCTGAGTTCTCCAGTCACTGCTGTGCGGCGTTGGGAAGGTGCCTTGCTTCTCTGTGCTTCTGTTTCCTTATCCTCAAAATGGGGATGAAGAGAAAAACAGACCCTCAGCCAGGTATGGTGGCTCCCACCTGTAATCCCAGCGCTTCAGAGGCTGAGGTGGGCAGATCATCTGAGGTCAGGAGTTCAAGACTAGCCTGGCCAACACTGTGAAACCCATCTCTACAAATAACTAAAAAAAAAAAAAAATTAGCTGGGCATAGTGGCACGTGCCTGTAATCCTAGCTACTTGGGAGGCTGAGTGAGGCAAGAGAATAGCTTGAATCTGGGAGGCCGAGGTTGCAGTGAGCCAAGATCAAGCCACTGTACTCCAGCCTGGGCAACAGAGCGATACTTTGTTTCAAAAACAAACAAACAAAACAACCAGCCCGCACTGTGGCTCACGCCTGTAATCTCAGCACTTTGGGAGGCTGAGGTGGGCAGATCACAAGGTCACGAGTTTGAGACCACCCTGGCCAACATGGTGAAAGCCCCATCTCTACTAAAAATACAAAAATTAGCCAGGTGTGGTGGTGGGCGCCTGTAATCCCAGCTACTCAGGAGGCTGAGGCAGGAGAATCGCTTGAACCCGGGAGGCAGAGGTTGCAGTGAGCAGAGATCGCGCCACTGCACTCCAGCCTGGCGACAGAGCAAGACTCCACCTCACATAATAATAATAATAATAAACCACAACAGACTGTCATGATAGGCTCACTTCGCCCTGTGGTTAATGATTTAATCCATATAAAGCAGTGGTCTCCAACCTTGTTGGCACCAGGGACCGGTTTTGTGGAAGACAATGTGAAAGGGGCTGGGGGTTGTGTGGGGGGATGGTTTCGGGATGAAACTGTTCCACTTCAGATCATCAGGCATTAGTTAGATTCTCATAAAGAGCCACAACCTAGATCTCTTGCATATGCAATTTGCAATAGGGTTTGCGCTCCTATGAGAATCTAATGATGTGGCTGATCTGACAGGAGGCGGAGCTCAGGTGGTAATGCTCGATCCTCTGCTGCTCACCCTCCTGCTATGCGGCCCGGTTCCTAACAGGCCACGAATGAGTACCTGTCTCCAGCCCAGGAGCTGGGGACCCCTGAAATAAAGCCCCAGACTGTGTCTGGTACAGAGTAAGCCCTAGAGAAACTTTGCTGTTGCTATGATTATTATTGACATTATCATTAGGTCAGGCATGGTGGCTCACACCTGTAATCCCAGCATGTTGGGAGGCTGAGGCAGGAGGATCCCTTGAGTCCAGGAGTCTTGTGAGAACTCGTCTCTAGAAAAATAAAAAACAAAAAATTAGCTGGGTGTGGTGGCATGCACCTGTAGTCCCAGCTACAGGGGAGGCTGAGGCAGGAGGATCACTTGAATCTAAGAGGTCAAGGGTGCAGTGATCTATGATTGTGCCACTGCATTCCACCCTGGGTGACACAGTGAGACTCTGCCTCTTAAATAAATAAATAATTAATTTTAAAATAAAAGCATTAGCAGCAGCAGCAGCAGCAGTAGTAGTAGTAGTAGAAGTATGGATTAATCCAAGGGAAAAAAAAGGAGGGAGTGGGACAGAGGTAAAGCGGGCTGCTACTTGTAGAAAAAGTAGAGAGAATGACCAGATAGATGCGTGTGCAGATGTTCACATCATCTCCAGAGACCTGAGACTGGCGGCAGTGGTGGGGGGAGTGGGGACCTGAGGGAGGGAAAAGGACACCGACTTTCCACCCTTTGTCCCCTTCCAGGCTGTTCGGATTATTCTTTTCTTCTCTGCACTTGTGTGGATATTCAAAACCAAACACTAAAGAGAGAAATTCTGCAAGAGGTTTCCTTCCTTAGCGAAAGCCCCAGATCGTCCCTCTCAGCCCCGCCCCCTCCCACCCCCGCATCCTGGCCTGTGGGTGGCCCAGTCTGGTCTCCCACCTCTGCTGGTGTTCTGTGCTCCTGGCTTTGGAGCAGGTCCGAGCTGGAATGCCCTGCAAGAAAGGGGGCTCCTCGGAGTCCCTCAGAGTGGCCCTGGCTCTGGGCGGCCAGGGGTGTGGGGCTTTGGGGAGGGGGGTCCCGGCTGACTGATGAGAACTCCAAATGCTCCCTAGCCCCGGCTGCTAATCACTTCCAGATTGGCCGGGTCAGGGCCAGGGCCGCCGCCGCCTGGCTCCATAAACAGCACGTCGCTCCAGATGGCGGCTGGCTCCAGCCTGGCGAGCAGGTTCATGGGGGACTGGGGGGTGGCAGCAGGTGGAGGACCCCCACCCCACTAGTCCCACCCCACTGTGCCTCCACACCGCCCTGAGTTGGGGACCCTAGGCCAGAAGGGGTGGCAGAAATTGAACCCATTGCTCAGAGGAGGGAAAGTGAGGCCCAGAAGAGACAAGGTGGGTGGGGGTCAAGTTAGGGGGTAGACAGAGATGTAAGGGGGGTGCTCCTTGAGAGTTGATGCTGGGTTCGCTTCACCTCTGTGAATCCAGCACATGGTGAGGATGCTGTAAAGACCCAAGGAGGGAAGGAAGTGGGGCATCATTGCCTGCTGGGTTCAAATTCTGGCTCCAGCTTTTACTCCCTGAGCGAATAAATTATTTCTACCTCCTGGCCTCAGTTTTCTCATCTGTAAAATGGGGATGGCTAGAGTACAGGATTGCTGGAAGATTCAATGATTCAGCTCTTGCAGAGGGTTTGCACTGGCCAGCCACACACGGCACAGGCTCTGAGCACAGCCTCTCCCTCTTCCTGTTCCGGAAACTCCTTCTATTCCTGCTTCTCCTGCCACCGGAGAGCACAGTGGCCTCCTTCAGGAAGCCACCTTAACTTTTACTCAGACCTCTCCCTTTGTGCCAGGCACTGTGCTTTTCCCACAGCCTTTCTCACAGGGTCTCCACACAACAGGCACCTGACACTCTTGCCCTTTTGAAAACAAGAAAACAGAGGGTCAGGAAAGTAACTGTACCCAATGCTGTTAGGGTCCCCACCCCTTGCAGATGAGAAGACAAAGGGCCAAGGAGACAGTGGGATGGATGTGTTGAGGTCGCCAGGAAAAGACAGCCCAGTGTGTACCTGGAGCTGTCTCTGAAGGTCACACAGAACCTGGCGCAGCGTCAGGTGACCCGGCTGCCTCTCCTGCCACACTCACCAACCCCAGAGCCCACACCTTGGCACAGGAGGAAGAGATCCAGGCTGGTGCTGGGTCGTAATATCCCAGGGAAAGGGGGAAGGAGCCTTGACCTGCTCCTGTACCTGCCTGTCTCCTAACTGGGCTGGATCCTGGCTGGGTGGTGGCTGGGTGACAGCCTTGTCCTAGGACACCCGGCAGCAGGACAAGGTGGGGGAGCCACTTGCTCTGTGAGTTCCCCTCACGATCATCCCTTCCTGCTCAGCTGAGCAGAGACACAGCTCTTCCAGGCCTGAGTCCCCATTTTTCACCATCTTAATCTTCGTTCCTGGCACAGAAAAGCCTCAGTATCGCTTTGTTGAATGCGGCATGAGCGCACGGGTAAGGCACTCCTCCAAGCAACTTACTATAGTCACTTTTTTTAATGGTCACATAGCGCTCTGAGGAGGGGGCTATATTATTGCCAGTTTATAGATGAGGAAACAGAGGCTCAGAGAGGTTAAGTGACTTACCGGAAGTCACACAGCTGGAGCTAGGATTTGAACTCGGTCTCCTAGCTCCAACGTGCACATTCTTGCCCACATGTCGCTCCTCCCAGGGTAGCAGTGAGCCTGAAATAGGTGCAGTGCCTGGCAGGTAGTAGGTGCTTTTCCAAGCCCTTCTTTTGCATCACTCAGCCTTGAGGTCAGCGGCGCGTTCTGCCCTGTGCATGGGAGGAATGTTGGTGGCGGCCCCAGCCTGGGTCCGAGAAGAAAGGCAGCCTTGTGGGCGAAAGGTGAGCGGCTGGGTGGGCGCGGGCGTGTTTATCCAGGGCCGGCGTGTGGCTCGGGGTGGCGCCGCTGTCAGCCGCGCCGGCTGCCCCGGGCCTGTGCTGGCCTCCAGATGTGAGCTGGCTCCAGCCGGCCGGGCCCCCCCACCCCACGCACAGAGGGGCTTTATCAAAAGCGGCTGTGAGGAGGCCCAGGAGGCCGCCTGGCTCCAGCCTGCTGGCTCTGAGCCCCGGGCCTGCAGAAGCCAGGCCAGCCGCACTTGGGCTTTTGTGCCCGGGTCGGGTCTTCGTATGCTCCACGGCCCAGCTCCTCTGTTCTCCTCTGTCCCCTGGGGGCCCAGGCCAGGGACAGCCCCTTTGCCAGGAAACTGAAGCTGCAGGAGCAGTCTGGGAGGGGTGACAATCCCAGAACCCTCCTGCAGCGTTTATTTTTCTACATTCCCGGGGGGTAGAGGTAACCCACAAGGAAGAAAAGCGCAAAATTCATCAAAATTCAGGGAGTGCTCAGTGAGACGTCAAAATGCAGACACTCGTGGGAAGGAGAAATTGCAGATTCAGAGAGCCAGTTCTTAGCGGGGAGGAGAGTAACTGGGTTGGGGGGGGGAGTGGTTCGCAGGGGCTATGTTTTCTCTGTAGTATTTTCTTTCTTAGGTGGGGGCAGGGGCTGTTATTCTTTTTCTTTTTCTTTTTTGGAGACAGGATCTCACTTTGTCACCCAGGCTGGAGTGCAGTGGCGCCATCTCTGGCTCACTGCAGTCTTTGACCTCCTGGGCTCCAGCAGTCCTCCCACTTCAGCCTCCCGAGTGGCTGGGACTACAGGCACGCGCCACCACGCCCAGATACTTTTTTTTTTTTTTTTTTTTTGAGACGGAGTCTGGCTCTGTCTCCCAGGCTGGAGTGCAGTGGCCGGATCTCAGCTCACTGCAAGCTCCGCCTCCCGGGTTTACGCCATTCTCCTGCCTCAGCCTCCTGAGTAGCTAGGACTACAGGCACCCGCCACCTCGCCAGGCTAGTTTTTTGTATTATTTTTTTTTTTTTAGTAGAGACGGGGTTTCACCGTGTTAGCCAGAATCGGTCTCGGATCTACCCTTGACCTTTGGTGATCGCCCCGCCTCTTCGGCCTCACAACGAGTGCCTGGGACTTACGGCTTTAGCCACCGGCGCGCCCCGGCCTTTTTTTTTTTTTTTTTTTTAATAGGGAGACAGGGTTTTTGCCATGGTTTGCCCTAGGCTGGTCTTGAACTTCTGAGCTCAAGCAATCCTCCTGCCTGCGGCCTCCCAACAGTGCCTGGGGAATTACAGGTGGGAGCCACTACACCTGCGCCCTTCCATTGGATTGCTGATCTTTATATTTTATTTGCAGTGCCTGAACTATTTTGTATTATTAAATTGTAATATAAGCTGGGGGGGAAAAAGGGAGGAAAAAAACCCTGAGATTGTCGTCCACTGCCTCCCTGACCTCAGCCCTACTCCTGGGGGTTAAAAATGGCTTTACATGGCACTTTCTAAGAGACTTGAACACCCACAAGAAAAAGCCACGAATACATTCTGCTTCCCTCTTTTGTTTTTGAGTTTTACAAATAGGTATCAAAGAATATAGGCTCGCCATGGCGGTGGCTCATGCTTATGAATCTCAGCGATTTGGGAGGGCCAAGGCTGGGCAGATCCGCCCTGAGGTCAGGAGTTCGAGACACAGGGCCTGGACCAACATGGTGAAAACCACATCCGTATAAGAAATCAAAAATTAGCAAGCATTGGGTGCGCGAACACCTGTAATCCCAGGCTACTGCGGATGCTCGAGGCAGGAGAACTCGCCTTGAACCTGAGGAGGGGAGGCTTCAGTGAGGCCGGAGCCGAGATCAACCACTGCATTCCAGACAGAATGAGCTGGGGTCTCAAAAACAACAAAAACAAACAAAAAACACTGGCTCTGCCCACCTGGCTCTCTTCACTTAGCCCAATCATACCCCAGCCCCTCGTCTGCAACTGTCCTTGGTTTGCAGCTGTGTGGAGCTATTCCACCATGGGAATGCACCATGCCCTGTTATTTCCAGGCCTCTGTCGATGAAAACGCTAGCCCGCTCTCGCTGCCTGATGCGTTCACATCCTCAGACCACACTGAACTATGGGTACCCGGGCTGTCGAGTCTTCTTAGGGACTTTCCAGGCAGATGGCTGCCTAGACTCTGATGCGTCAATTCTTAGAGGATAGAGCTGGTTGCCAGAGTAGACACTTTGCGTTCTGGAGAAGCCATTGCGGTAATTTGCTTTTCCCAAAAGTTTGTGTCCCTGTGTTATCCCACCAGTTTCGGGTTTTCGGGACTGAAAGTGGAAACTGGAGGCCAGGCGCGGGACAGCTTGGCTGTTCCAGGAAGGGTTGGAGGAGAAAACAGCTTCATAAGGAATCTCTTTAGCTAAAACCTTTCTTGGGTTTTGTTTCTTTCTGATTGCAAAAGGGTGAAAACACATTCAGTTGGAACAAACCTTAGCGAAATACAGAGGAATTGGCAAGTTAGAAAAGAAGGCCCTCCTCCCTCCTCTCCACATACCTACCTCTATGCTGGGCCTGGATGAAGGACGAGGGTGTTTGGGCCTGACAGGGCAAAGCTGCCCATGGGATGGTGTCCTCCCCCCATATCCCCATGCCCTGGACTTGCTGTGTGGCCTCAGCACAGTCTCAGCCTCTCTGCCGGCCCCTGTGTCCTTCATCTGCTAACTAGGGGAATCCAAGGGCTGCCAGACTCGGAAAGGCTGTTGTTGAGGATCAGGTGGAGGGTTCACGCGGGCTACAGGAGTGCGCTCGAGCGCACCAAAAAAGGTTTCATAAGAGGAAGCTATGATACGGTCTCCTTCTGGCCCCTCACCTGTGCGACTACTGAATCCAGGATTTTTTTTTTTTTTTTTTTTTTTTTGAGGACGGAGTCTCGCCTCTGTGGGCCGGCTGGAGGTGGCCAGTGGCCCGGATCTCAGCCTCACTGCAAGCCTACCGCCTCCCGGTTTTACGCATCTCTCTGCCTCAGCTCCTCAGGTAGCTGGACTAACAGGCGGCCCGCCACCCTCGCCGGCTAGGCAGGTTTTTTGGTATTCTCTTAGTTAGAGACAGGGTTTTCACCATGCTTAGCAGGATGGTGTCGATCTCCTGACCTCGCAATCTGGGGCCCTTCTCGGGCCTTCCCAAAGTGCATTGGGATAGGCTTGAGCCACCGCACCCGGCCTGAATCCAGGATTTTTCCCTTGACTTGCCCCCCACAGTGAGGGCTGGCATTTTATTCCCACCCCCCATGCTGGCACGTGACACAGCCCCGGGCACATGGGAGGAACGTGGTAAGTGCTAATGGATGGCCCGGAACGCCCTCTCCTCCACCAGGGTCCTAAAGTCTGACCAGTGGTTGGTGACAGAAGACCTGGATGCGAAAAGCCCACCACCAGAGTCAAGGCCCAGAGAAAACAGCAGGTGCCTGAGGCAAGGAAGCCAGGATTCCCAGATCCTGGCAGCCTGGCCCCAGCTGTCCCAGAGGGTACTCCACCAGCCCCTGGGTCCACTCCACCCAGGGTCCAGCCCTGACTGCGCCAATGGCAGCAAAGATGGAGGAGACCTCAAGGGCAACTTCCCAACCACCAGCAGCATTTAGGAAGCACCAACTGTGTACCCCACTCTGGACTGGGCAGCATAGAGATTGTACCCCAGTGAATTCCTGGGAACCAGGGGTGGTGACTTCATTGTCTTCCTGTCCCTAGAGCCCAGCTCATGGATTGAATACTCATGGATTCAAACATTTATGGAGCACCTACTGTGTACCAGTGACTATGCTGAGTGCATCTACCTGCCAAGAGAGGGAATTTCTGGATGGTGGATTTAGGGAGGGGAGGAAGAGAGTGCACTTTCTTTTCTTTTTTTTTTTTTAATCTTTTTATTGTTGTTGTTGTCATTGAGATGGAGTCTCACTTTGTCGCCCAGGCTGGAGTGCAGTGGCACAATCTCGGCTCACTGCAACCTCTGCCTCCTGGGTTCCAGTGATTCTCCTGCCTCAGCTTCCCAAGTAGATGGAATTACAGGTGCCTGCCAACATGCCTAGCTAATTTTTGTGTTTTTAGTAGAGACAGGGTTTCACCATGTTGGCCAGGCCAGTCTTGAACTCCTGACCTCAGGTGATCCACCACCGCAGCCTCCCAAAGTGCTGGGATTACAGGCCTGAGCCATCACGCCCGGCTGAGAGTGCACTTTTCTATCAAAGCTTTTTTTTTTTTTTTTTTTAAACAGAAAGCATTCTTTTCTCAAATAAATAAACACATAAAGAATTCCCAAGTTAAGCCGGAAGCGGCGGCTCATCCCTGGAATTCTGGCACTTTGGGAGGCCAAGATGGGAGGATCGCTTGAGCCTGGGAGTTTGAGACCAGCCTGGGCAACATAGGAAGACACCATCTGTACAAAAAAATCAAAACATTAGCTGGGCATGGTGGCACATATCTGAAGTCCCAGCTACTTGGGAGGCTGAAGTGGCAGGGCTGCTTGAGCCCAGTAGGTCGAGGCTGTAGTGAGCCGTGATCGTACCATTCCAGCTTATGCCACAGAGCGAGACCCTGTCTTTAAAAAATAAAAATTCCCAAGTTAGAAAAAAAGACAACCCTACCACCTACCAGTGATAGGAGGAAGTTCGGGGGCCTTGGGAGCCCCAGAGGAAACACCTGACATAGCCTGTGGGGCCAGGAGAGGCTTCCAGGAGGAAGTGAGTTCCAGGCAACAACCCCAGGAAGCATGAGAGGGAACTTGGGTGGAGGGAAAGAGCCCTTTGGAAGGCTGCTGCCCGGGGCAGCCGGGTGGTTGGGTGCTGATGGTCTCACCCATCCCAGCCCAGCTGAAGGTGAGGCCTCTTGCCCCATGAGTCCCTGTGTCCGATGCTTCTTGGCAGAACTTATTGCAGCCGTAACGCAAGCATCGTTTCCATAATTATGTTTCTGTCTTCCTCCCTCCCGCCCCCCCCGAAATGGAACTCTATGAGGGCAGAGCCCTTCCTGTCTGCCTCATCCACCACGCTGTCCCCTGGGCCTGGAGCACACAGCAGGTGCTTACGGTGGATGGCCTTGTGTTCCCCTGAAGTTCATGTCCACCAGGAACCTCAGAATGTAACCATATTTGGAAACAGGAGCATTGGCTGATTAATTAGATAGGGATCTCCAGATAAGATCATACTGGAGTTGTGGTGGGCCCGAAGTCCAATGGCTGGTGGCCTTGTAAAAAGAGAAGTGGGAAGGCCAGGCATGGTGGCTCACACCTGTAGTCCCAGCACTTTGGGGAGCTGAGGCTGGTGGATCACTTGAGGCCAGGAGTTCGAGACCAGCCTGGCCAACATGGTGAAAGCCCATCTCTACTGAAAATACAAAAATTATCTGGGCGTGGTGTTGCACACCTGTAATTCCAGCTACTCGGGAGGCTGAGGCAAGAGAATCACTTGAACCCGGGAGGTGGAGGCTGCAGTGAGTCATGATCATGCCGCTCACTCCAACCTGGGTGACAGAGCAAGACTCTGTCTCAAAAAAAAAAAAAAAAAAAAGGAAGAAGAAGAAGAGGAGGATACACAGAGAGACACAGAGGAGAAAGCCTTGTGAAGACAGAGGCAGGAACTGGAGAGATGCGGCTATAAGACCAGGGACGCGGAGGAACCCTGGGGAACACCAGGAGCTGGAGTAAGTGAAGGCGGGTAATTGTCTGGAGCCTTCAGAGGAGGCACACCCTGCTGACACCCTGACTTCAGATTTCTAGCCTCCAGAACTGTGGGAGGACATATTTATCTGTCTCTCACTCTCTCCCTCTTTTTTTTTTTTTTTTTTGAGACAGGGTCTTGCTCTGTTGTCCAGGCTGGAGTGCATTGGTGAGATCTCAGCTCACTGCAGCCTCGACCTCTCCAGGCTCAAGTGATCCTCTCACCTCAGTCTCCCGAGTAGCTGGGACTCCAGACATGCACCACCACACCCAGCTGATTTTTGTATTTTTTGTAGAGATGGGGTCGCCCCATGTTGCCCGGGCTAATACTTCTCTTTTTCTAAGCCACCAAGTTTGTGGCAGCCCTGGAAGACTAGTTCGGATTTTGCTGTGTGAATAAATATGTGAATGAATGAATGAATGAATGAATGAGGAAAGGAATGAATCGAGAACTCCTATGGGTTGTGCAGGGCCTGCAGGGTGTGGCCAGACGTCTGCCTGAGGGCCATAGGGAGCCATGGCAGGGTCCCAGCCAGGAGCTGGTTGGGTCTGCGTTTCAGGGCTGTTGCTCAGGCTGTGGTGGGGGCCTGGATGTCATCCAGCCAGTGAGGTGGGGACTGTGAAGAGCTGTCGGGGGTCCAGCCTCACGGAGGTAACCAGGAAATCAGGTTCTGTAGAATCCTTAATCCCAGAAGCCCACGTCCACACCCAGCGTGGACACCCACAGCCGAGATTTCGGGAGTCTCTCCCCTTCTGGTGTCTTGCAGATAAGTTACAGCCAATGTTTATCCCCGAGTTCTGAATTCACCTCAGAAGGTCCACCCAAGTGAGTCTCATCACCTTCAGCTACAGTCCAGAGCTCAGGCAGCTGGGAGGGAAGTTCTCTGCCTGTCTGCCCTTCATCCCTCTTGCTGTGACCCTGGAAGTCAGGAGACAGCAGGATGCAGGGGAGAGAGCCTAGAGTCAGCCTAGATCCTGACTCTGCCCAGTGACTGGGCAAGCCTCATTTTCCCTATCTGTAATTGGGGAAAAGTCATCTGCTTTGCAGAAGCTGTTGTGCAGAGTGGAGGCCAACACGGGCTGACAGAACACCCAGCACATAGTAGGTGCTTGCTAGGAGAAGTGGGCCCAGGGTCCTCTCTCCAGGCACAGCCCTGAGTCTTAAAGGGAGACTCTGGCTTTCCCAACCTCAGATCTTTTGAAAGCCCTGACCCCTTCCCTGTGGCCTGTCCAGTAGCCCCACAAGGCCACCCTATTCCCCAAGGAGCTTGACTCCCTCAGAGGGAGTAAGACTTGGATTTCATGCCCATAAAATGACTGGAATCAAAGCAGGGCTTATGACATGGAGCTGTTTTGAAGTTGGCCCAGGGCAGGAGGGGCGTGAAATTCCTGACTGTTTTGGCCCCTCTTGGGGGACACCACGGCCCCTGGCAGGATGTCTGGGGCCCAGACAGGAGGTTAATGGCTGAGTACAGGAGGTACCTGCCATTTTAGCAATGATCCAAATGCCAACATAGACTTTTGGGGAAAAAAATTCTAAGTTTCAGAGAAGACAAATGGGAAGACTCAATTGAAAAGCCCCCTTATCTGGGGCTGGAGACGGTGAGGACCCAGTGGTTGCAGTGTGGGGACTTGAGCCCTGTAGCTAGGGTTCCCATCCCTGCCTTGCCGCTTACTTGCTGTGTGATGTTGGGCATATTGCCTAGCCTCTCTGTGCCTCAGTTTCCTTCTCTGTTGAGTGGGTCTAATACCAGTCCTTTCGTCAAAGGCTTGCGGTGAGGGTGACCACATTGACATTTCCTGCCCTGCTGGCCCAGCCTCTGGGTATCACAAGCTCAGTCACTGCCACTGTTACTAGTAGTTTTTTTTTTTTTTTTTTTGAGATGGGGTCTTGCTATGTTGCCCAGGCTGGTCTTAAACTCCTGATCTCAAGTAAGCCTCCCACCTTAGCCTCCCAAAGTGCTGGGATTATAGGTGCGAGCCACTGCACCTGGACCAATTACCAGTATTTTTCTGTAGACACGAATAGCTTCTGAATTGAGGGCTACCTGTGAACCAGCCCCTTCATAGGCCTCCTCTCACCAAATCTTCCTACAGCTGCATGAGGCAAGCCATGCAACCCCCAGGCAGATGATCAGCGATGTCTGGACACTTGCCCGGGGCACACAGCCAGTGAGAGGCAGGGCCAGGATTCCAGCCCCAGTCCTTCTGGTGGCTCAGTTCACATTCTTGGTCACTTTCCTTTAGGAAATATGGAAAGGCGAGGGGAGGAAAGAAATGTCCCTACACCTATACAGGGAGAGCAGGGTTGCTTTTCTTTGAGTTTGTTTTTTTGTTTTTGTTTTTGTTTTGAGACAGGGTCTTGCTCTGTTGCCCAGACTGGAGTGTAGTGGCATGGTCATAGCTCACTGCAGCCTCGAATTCCTGGACTCAAGTGATCCTCTGATCCTCCCACCTCGGCCTCCCAAAGTGCTGAGATTATAGGCGTGAGCCACCGTGCCTCATGAGAACAGTTTCTCAATGTCGGCCACGTTCTGAGCCCAGTGCATCTCTGCATGGGGGCTGCCTGTCCTGTCCACTGTGGGATGCTTAGCAGCATCCTGAGATTCTGCCTACAGATCAGGAGTGTGACAACCCAAAATGTCTCCTCCACATGTCCTGGAGAGGGGCAGCCCTGCCTGAGAACTGGACTGAAGTACTGGGGTTGAAATGGTGGAGTGTTTTCTTCTGGATTTTTTCCCTGACTACACACACTGGGGAAATACAGACACACACTGGGGAAAATAGGCATTTTGTTGCATGCCTTGCGTTTTCTCTTTATTTTATTTTTTTATTTTTTAATTTTTAAAAATGTTTGTTGACCTGGCCCAGACGTGGTGGCTCACTCCTGCACTCCCCGCGCTTTGGGAGGCCGAGGCAGGCAGATCATCTGAGGTCAGGAGTTCGAGACCAGCCTGGCCAGCATGGCGAAACCCTGTCTCTACTAAAAATACAAAAATTAGCTGGGCTTGGTGGCGTGTGCCTGTAATCCCAGCTACTCGGGAGGCTGAGGCAGGAGAATCACTTGAGAGGGGGAGGTTGCAGTGAGCCGAGATTGTGCCACCGCACTCCAGCCTGAGCAACAGAGCAAGACTCTGTCTCAAAACAACAACAAGAATAACAAAAATGTTTGCTGACCTGTCAGCGGGAAGAATTTTTAAAATTATTTATTTTTATATGTATTTAGCATTTTATCATAAAAAATACAGCTGGGTGACATCACACATGCATTGAACTTAGGTGAATCCATGTTCTTGGGCTGGGGTGAAGGAGAGCGAGCAGTACCATGAGTGATAATGGGGTGATGATGGCATCAGTGACCCGAGCCAGAAGCTGTCACAGGGCCATTGACTGGGGCTTTCCCCCATCTTTGCCATTGTACAGATGGGGAAACTGAGGCTCAGAGACTGGACAGGGTTCCAGAATTCCAGGGGTAAACCTCTGGAATTCAGTGTGGCTCCACAACCAGGGCTGCAGGTGTTGTCCCCTCTGGGTCAGGCCCCCGTGGCTCCTCGGGGCACCCCTTGTCTGGACCACTTCTGCCCCAGGGCCCCCTGAGAGAAGGATAAGGAATCAAGAGGGGTTGAGCAGGTGGGAAGAAGTGAGGAGTCAGGTGCAGTGGCTTACGCCTTTAATTCCAGCACTTTGGGAGGCCAAGACAGGAGGATTACCTGAGCTCGGGAGTTCAAGACCAGCCTGGACAACATAGCAAGACCCCATCTCTACAAAAAATGCAAAAATTAGCCAGGCATAGTGGCATGAGTCTGTGGTCTCAGCTACTTGGGAGGTTGAGGTGGGAGCATCACTTGGGCCCAGGAGGTTGAGGCTGCAGTGGGTAGTGATCATGCCACTGTACTCCAGCCTAGGTGACAGAGCAAGACCCCATTTTTTTTTCTTCAGTTGAAGTCTTGCTCTACCACCCAGGCTGGAGTGCAGTGGGGCAATCTCAGTTCCCGGCAACCTCTGCCTCCTGGGTTGAAGCGATTCTCCTGCCTCAGCCTCCCGAGGAGCTGGGATTACAGGCGTGCATCACCAGGTCTGGCTAATTTTTGTATTTTTAGTAGGGTCGGGGTTTCACCATGTTGGCCAGGCTGGTCTCGAACTCCTGACCTCATGTGATCTGCCTGCCTCAGTCTCCCAAAGTGCTGGGATTACAGGCGTGAGCCACCGAGCCTGGTCCCCATTTCTTAAAAAATAAAAAATAAAAACATTTTAAAAGGAAGGGAGGGAGGCAGGGTGGGAAGAAGAGGCCCTGCACCCGCCATCGCCCGCAGCAGCCACTGCAGGGAGGACTCTGCTGAGGGAGGCCCAGGGGCTACAGGGCCAGGGCCCAGGGCTGACAGCTCCCTCCCAGGCACACACACAGGGGCCGCTCACTCCCATTACACAAATGAGGACGCCCCTGAGGTGGGAGGGTGATGGCTTCCAGGCTGTCTACCCAGGAGGGCCGTGTCTGCAGGAGGGGACCTTTCCCTAATCTGAACAAAGGCCTCCCTTTCTCCTTCCATCCAGAGGTTGGGTTGTTCACCCAAAGTCACACAGCAGTAAATCACCAGCTGGGATTTAAATGCAGACTGCCTGCTCCGGAACCCTCGCTTTACCCATTCAGTATCTTATACGGCTTGTGGACATGCATACGTGTGTTTGGACGCACACACAGAGACACACACACACACACAGACACACACACACATGCAGTGGCAGCTGCTCCCCCAGACTCAAGAACCCCTGCATCTGTCTCCAGGGCCCTCTGAGACCTGGGGCCGCAGCAGCTGTGTCTGGTTTGCAGTCCAGCTGAGAGCAGATAATCCCAAGTCTCTCAGACCCCATTCCAACCCCCATCAGCCCACTCCCCAGCTGTGCATCTCTGGACAAATGGAGCCTCTCTCTGAGCCTCAGGGTCCTTGCCACCCCAGCACCCCCGCACACCAGGACTTTGCAAGGGGTTCTGTGAGCTGAGGCTGCTTTGTGATTTGTCTGAGCAGAGTTTCAGTGGGGCGCAGAGACCACCACACGCAGCTGGCGTCCATGCAGCCTGGCTGGCTGGTAGGGCTCAGTGGCCTCCCAGGGTCCCTGCTCCGTCAGGCTTCAGGGTCTGGTGTGTATGATTTCATAGGAAGCCCTGACCTTGGGCAAAAATGTCACAGGGCATCAGCCTAATGGATTCGGCCTGGCTGAGAGTGAGCCGGAGGGTCGGAGTCCCCCTCCCGGGGCTGGGTTCTTCAGGGTGGGGGAACTCAGGGATCTGGGTCATTGCCTGTGATCAGGGTGAGGAGACAGAGGCCCAGGGACCAGCAGCCTTCCCAGGGTCACCCAGCACTGCCTGACCTCTTCCACCACCTTGGGGTCTTTGGGAAGGACAGGGTCGGTGGAGGTACAGGAACCTGCAGGGGCCAACAGACCTTCTCCTGGCAGGTCATTGAGGCCTCAGTTTCCTCTTCCGTAAGGTGGGTTTGATCAATAGTCCCGATCTCAGGGCTGGGGGAGAGTCCGTGAATTGCTTTGTAATGAGCTCAGCATAGAGAAGGGGCTCATTATGTCTTTTTTTTTTTTTTTCTTTTTGAGACAGAGTCTCGCTTTGTCGCCCAGGCTGGAGTGCTGTGGTGCGATCTTGGCTCACCGCAACCTCTGCCTCCTGGATTCAAGCGATTCTCCTGCCTCAGCCTCCCGAGTAGCTGGGATTACAGGCATGCGCCACCACGCCCGGCTAACTTTTGTATTTTTAGTAGAGATGGAGTTTCGCCGTGTTGGCCAGGCTGGTCTCGAACTCCTGACCCGAGGTGATCCGCCTGTCTCAGCCTCCCAAAATGCTGGGATTACAGGCGTGAGCCGCCGCGCCCGACTGTCATTGTTGGTTTGCCTCACATCCCTGAGCTCATCTGGAAAGCTCTGTACTTAGACAGTGCTGGCTGCTGGGCGCTGCCAGTCCTGGGTTCAGATCCCAGCTCTGGTGGGTCACCCTGAGCTAGTGACAGAGCCTCTTGGAGCCTCAGTGTCCTCATCTGTGAAATGAGGTCACCAATACTACCAAGGAATGGTTGGGAGCAAAGTGAGATGGTGGCCGTGAGGCACTTCAGGCACCTCAGTTCATCAGGGTAAGTAAAGTTGCTCTCTGTTGACCTTGCCAGGCTAGAAGTAGCTGATTAATTGTCATGGTGAGTGGCAGATGGGCAGCTAAGGCCACCGGCTCAAGGTCACAGGGATCAGAGTGGAATCTCACTTTGTGGCTCAAAGCTGTGTGATCTTGGGCAAGCCACTTGGCCTCTCTGGGCCTCAATTTCATCCTGTTGGCATCAGAAGACCCCAGGACCATACAGCGTAGGACTGTGTGTAACTTGGCATCCAGTCAGTGATGTGCTTTGCACCTAATGCCTGGCACAGCACTGCGCCCACCAGGAGAGGTAGAAGGGTGATGGCTCCCAGGTCGTCTGCCCAGGTGGGCCGTGCCTGCTGGAGGGGAGACTTTTCCTAACCTGAACAAAGGCCTCCTTTCTTCCATCCACACCTTCCCCTGGGAGTGCAGCCTCACTTAACCTTAACCTGTTTCCACAGGGGCCACTCTGGTGCCTGTCCCCAGGTCACTCTGGACTGGCCAGCCTCCTTGAGCCCCTGATCTGAGGGTCTCACAGGCATTGTAGTTTAACACACTCCCATCCAGCTCCAGAAGGCCCCCACAAACTGCCTCTTCCTGAGCCTCCCCTGAGTTAGGCCAAAACCTGGGAGTCCCCCGGCTCCTTTCCCCCTCTTACCCTCTCACTTCTGAGTCCTGTGGGCTCCCTGGTCTGAGCGTTCTGCATTTCATGGAAATCTAAGAGGCCACAGGAAAGGTATGCATTCCAGAATCAAGGAAATGCGGGAGCTGGAGTCTCATTCTGTTGCTATGTTGCTCAGGCTGGTCTTGAACTCATGGCCTAAAGTGATCCTCTCACCTCGGCTTCCCAAAGTGGTGGCATTACAGGCACAAGCCACTATGCCCGGCCACTGATCACTTCTTACCTCTTTTGGAACACCAGGTCCAGTGCCGTCCTCTGCCCCTCTGGTCTATTGCAGTCAACTCCCTGCTTCCAGCAATGCCCCATGGTCTGTTCTCTGAAGGAAGCTAGAGGGAAGCTAGAGGTAAAAACCTGGGGCACATGCGTCCCTCCTCTGCAATGGTTCCCATCTCCCTTGGATAAAAAGATGGATCTTTGAAAGGCCCTGTAGGATCTGCCCCCCCACCCCTCCCCACCCCATCTGCTAAGCCTTCTCCCCGCTCCCTGACCCTGCACTCTGCTCCAGCCACACTGGCCTCCTGGCTGTTTCTCCAACAAATTAGGCATGCTCCTGCCTCACGGCGTTTGCACTGGCTGCTTCCTCTGCAGGATACATTCTTCCCCCAGATGTCCACATGCCTCACTCCCTCACCTCCTGCAGGTCTTTGCTCAAACGCCACTTCTCAAGCATCAGGCACCTGCCCCCACTCCAATTTTCAATGGCCACTCTGCCCCACCCCATCCCCTATCCCCCTCCCTGCCTTGTTTCCCTCTATAGCATGTATCACCATCTTCTACATCGTTTACTTTTTCATCTGTTTACTATTTCTCCCTAGTCCCTTGCCCTGCCCATCACCATTCCCAGAACATCCATTTCACGAGGGCCGCGTTTCCGACTGTTTTGCTCCCTGCTGTGTCTGCTGGGCCTAGGGCAGTGCCGGGCACACAGTAGCTGCTCATTAAATATCTGTGGAATGGGCGGCTCTGGAGTGTGGATACCAGCATGCCCCTGGCAAACCGGGAGCTCTAGGATTTGGAATCAGCCTGTAAGTTGTAGAGGGCAATGTCCTTTGGATGGCACAGCTGGGTCAGCATGTTCCCAGCAGGGGTTTGTGGGAAACAGCTGTGGAGGGTCCTGGTGTCTGCAGTCAGATTCCCAGGGCAGAATGCTGATGGATGGGCCATGGCATGATGGGGAGGCCAGGGGGTGTGGCTGGGTCCGGCTTTAAGCCTCTGGCCACCGTGTCAGGTTTGTGAAGCAAAGGGTCAGGAAGGCACCAAGGGCAGTGTGGCAGGAAGTGAACGGCCGGGAAAAAAAAGAATTACATTCCAAGGAACCCATGGTTTGGGCGCCTGAGCCACTGAGGGCAGGGAGGAGTGTGAAAGGGGCAGGGCTGGCGTAGGCAGATGGTGGCCTCGCCTGAGCTTCAGAGTGCTCAGGTCTGTAGGTCAGGGTGACCCCAGAGAGCTGGGATTTTGACCAGGTCAGGGGAGGTGTCCCCAGACTGTGAATGGCTGGGGTGTGGCAGCCAGTCCACAGCCACAGCTCCTGCTGCTGTGGGGAGGGGAGACCCCCACTCTGGGCTGGAGTGCAGCTCAGGGAGCCTCAGAGGTGACTGAGCCACTTCCTTGTGCCAGCCGGTGTCCATGTCCACCCCCAGGGCCGGATGTGGGCAACCAAGCCAAGAGAGGGGGCTGCCGAGGCCCCAAGCTCATCCATGTGTCTGTTTATCCATCTGTTTACAGAGTATCTATTGCATGCCATGGGCTGCAGACTCTTTTTTTTTGAGACAGAGTCTCGCTCTGTCACCCAGGCTGGAGTGCAGTGGCATGATCTTGGCTCAGTGCAACCTCCACCTCCCAGATTCAAGCGATTCTCCTGCCTCAGCCTCCTGAGTAGCTGGGATTACAGGTGTGTGCCACCATGCTCAGCTAATTTTTGCATTTTTAGTAGAGACAGGGTTTCGCCATGTTGGCCAGGCTGGTCTCGAACTCCGGACCTCAGGTGATCCACCTGCCTCGGCCTCCCAAAGTGCTAGGATCACAGGCGTGAGCCACTGCACCCAGCCCCTGTGCTGTAGACTTAATGTGATAATGTGACTTGCATCTTACCGCCCGGGCCTCTGCTCTTGCTGTTCCGTTGGCCTGGAACTGTACCTACCAGACTCCAGGCCTGGCGGCTCCTCCTCACTTGGGGTCACCTCCTCCAAGAGGCTCCCTGCCCAAGGCTGCCTGCCCACCCTCTGTTCCTTTACTTGGGTATGTGCTGAATGCCTGGAAAAGAACCTGGTGCATTTCCTTCTTTGTTGTCTAACTCCCCCATTCAAATATCAACTCCACAAAGGGAGGGTTTTGTCTCTTTCATCACTGTACATCCCTAGCACAAGGTTTGGCACACTGTAAACACTCAGTGAATGCTTGTTGAATGAACGAATGGACAAATGAACGAATGGAAGCTCTACTGGGGAAGCTCAGGGATGGAGACTGGCTCCTAACCCAGAGGGAGAAGATGTCCTGGGTAATGCAGTCCTGGAAGATGCAGTCACTTGTAAACTGAAGCCCAAAGAAGCTCAGGGATGGAGACTGGCTCCTAACCCAGAGGGAGAAGATGTCCTGGGTAATGCAGTCCTGGAAGATGCAGTCACTTGTAAACTGAAGCCCAAAGAAGCTCAGGGATGGAGACTGGCTCCTAACCCAGAGGGAGAAGATGTCCTGGGTAATGCAGTCCTGGAAGATGCAGTCACTTGTAAACTGAAGCCCAAAGAAGCTCAGGGATGGAGACTGGCTCCTAACCCAGAGGGAGAAGATGTCCTGGGTAATGCAGTCCTGGAAGATGCAGTCACTTGTAAACTGAAGCCCAAAGAAGCTCAGGGATGGAGACTGGCTCCTAACCCAGAGGGAGAAGATGTCCTGGGTAATGCAGTCCTGGAAGATGCAGTCACTTGTAAACTGAAGCCCAAAGAAG
Organism: Rhinopithecus bieti; assembly: GCF_001698545.2. Taxonomy (NCBI): domain Eukaryota; kingdom Metazoa; phylum Chordata; class Mammalia; order Primates; family Cercopithecidae; genus Rhinopithecus; species Rhinopithecus bieti. The sequence continues at coordinate 914,497 of NW_016808980.1, forward strand.
CTCAGGGATGGAGACTGGCTCCTAACCCAGAGGGAGAAGATGTCCTGGGTAATGCAGTCCTGGAAGATGCAGTCACTTGTAAACTGAAGCCCAAAGAAGCTCAGGGATGGAGACTGGCTCCTAACCCAGAGGGAGAAGATGTCCTGGGTAATGCAGTCCTGGAAGATGCAGTCACTTGTAAACTGAAGCCCAAAGAAGCTCAGGGATGGAGACTGGCTCCTAACCCAGAGGGAGAAGATGTCCTGGGTAATGCAGTCCTGGAAGATGCAGTCACTTGTAAACTGAAGCCCAAAGAAGCTCAGGGATGGAGACTGGCTCCTAACCCAGAGGGAGAAGATGTCCTGGGTAATGCAGTCCTGGAAGATGCAGTCACTTGTAAACTGAAGCCCAAAGAAGCTCAGGGATGGAGACTGGCTCCTAACCCAGAGGGAGAAGATGTCCTGGGTAATGCAGTCCTGGAAGATGCAGTCACTTGTAAACTGAAGCCCAAAGAAGCTCAGGGATGGAGACTGGCTCCTAACCCAGAGGGAGAAGATGTCCTGGGTAATGCAGTCCTGGAAGATGCAGTCACTTGTAAACTGAAGCCCAAAGAAGCTCAGGGATGGAGACTGGCTCCTAACCCAGAGGGAGAAGATGTCCTGGGTAATGCAGTCCTGGAAGATGCAGTCACTTGTAAACTGAAGCCCAAAGAAGCTCAGGGATGGAGACTGGCTCCTAACCCAGAGGGAGAAGATGTCCTGGGTAATGCAGTCCTGGAAGATGCAGTCACTTGTAAACTGAAGCCCAAAGAAGCTCAGGCAGGCGGGTGAAGAAACCAGGGAGATGGTTTTGTTTCAAAACACCTTCTTCCAAGGGAGGAAGAGGTGAGCTACCTCCAAGGTTGCTCAGAGGTGGAGACTGTGATTAAAAATAAAAAAGGCGGCCAGGAGTGGTGGCTCACGCCTGTAATCTCAGCACTTTGGGAGGCCAAGGGGGGGCAGATCACCTGAGGTCAGGAGTTTGAGACCAGCGTGGGCAATATGGTAAAACCTCATCTCTACTAAAAATACAAAAAGTAAGCCAGGTGTGGTAGTGCACACCTGTAGTCCCAGCTACTCGGGAGGCTGAGGCAGAAGAATCGCTTGAACCCGGGAGGCGGAGGTAGCAGGGAGCCAAGATCGCGCCAGTACACTCCAGCCTGGCTACAGAGCAAGACTCCATCCCAAAATAAATAAATAAATAAATAAACAAATAAGGCTAGAAGTGGTGGCTCACACCTGTAATCTCAGCACTTTGGGAGGTCAAGACGGGAGGATCACTTGAGGCCAAGGGTTCAAGACCAGCCTGGGCAATATAATGAGACCCTGGCTCTACAAAACAAGCAAAGCCTTTAATTCATTGCTACCATAAAATCGAGACATTTCACTACATCCTGATGTCCCTGTCTCTCTTGAAGACTTGGAAGATCTGGCCATGTGGGCCAGCATTCTAGAGGCAAATGTGGTCAGTCCTGTGTTCTCCACAGCCCCTATCAGGTCCTTGAGGTATGTGAGCTTCAAAGCCTTGTATTCACAGCGCCACCCTCACTACCCCCACCTGCTGGGTGACCTTGGACAACTCTTTCTGAGTCTCACCTGGTTCTTGGCAAAAAAAAATGGGTTGGAGGCCAGGCATGGTGGCTTACGCCTGCAATCCCAGCACTTTAGGAGGCCAACGCAGGATCACTTGAGCCCAGGAGTTTGAGACCAGCCCAGTGAACACAGCAAGACTCCGTCTCTACTAAACAATTTTTTTTTTTTTTTTTGAGACGGAGCCTGCTCAGTCACCCAGCCTGGAGTGCAGTGGCACGATCTCAGCTCACTGCAAGCTCTGCCTCCCGGGTTCATGCCATTCTCCTGCCTCAGCCTCCCGAGTAGCTGGGACTACAGGCACCCGCCACCACGTCCGGCTAATTTAAAAAAAAAAAAGGTTTTTTAATTGGCCAGCGGCCCGCACCTGTAGTACCAGCTACTCAGGAGGCTGAGGCAGGAGGATTGCTTGAGGAGGAGGTTGAGGTTGCAGTCAGACTTGATCATGCCACTGCACCCCAGCCTGCGTGACAGAGTGAGACCCTGTCTCTAAATGAATAAATAATTAGTTGGGCGTGATGGCGCCCACTTTTGTCCCGGCTACCCGGGAGGCTGAGACAGGAGAATCGCTCGAGCCCAGGAGTTGGAGGCTGCAGTGACCCGTGATCGCCTCACTGCACTCCAGCCTGGGCGACGAGAGACCCTGTCGCAAAAAAAAAAAAAAAAAAAAAAAAAAAGAAAGAAAAAAGAAAAGGGTTGGAAGCGCAGGTACTGGGGGAAAAAGCTTGCCCACTCCGCTTTGGGGGTCTCCAGCAGGCTCCCGCTGTGCCTAATGCACACACCCAGACGCCCGGTGGTCCACCCCTGCCCGGCGGCCACGCCTGTTCCCTCCTCCAGCCCCAGCCCCAGCCCCGGGTCGGCTGAGAGGTGACGCGTGGCCCAGCCCAGCCGGAGCCTTGGTTCCCTAGAGCGCTAGCGCCCTCTGCTGGCCCAGGGCGGGCGCGCAGGCCCGAGCCGGAGCCTGGAAGCCGGGCGCCGGGAGAACCGGGAGCTTCACTCTTCTGGTAGGTGAGATGGTGAAAGAGCAACAGAGAATACATAAGCAGAATATACCGAAAGGAAAGGAAAGAACAATAGCGAACTAACATTTACGGAGGCGGTGCTCCGTGCCGAGGACTGCAAGAAGCCCACACCATGTAAAACCACCCGGCGAAGTGGCTACGGAAACGCACGGAGAGGTTAAGGAGCGAAAACGGCTGACTCCTGGGCCTGCGCTGGTATCCACCGAGGCGGAGAGAGAATGCGAAGGTATCACCTCCGCTCATTCACTCATGCATGGCCTTCCAGCCGCTCACCCATTCACAAGTATTCGCTGAGCACCTACTGTATGCCAGACATCGTATGAGATGGCAGGAACACAGCCATGAACACAACTGGCCCCAAAGCTGACGTTTTAGTGGGGTGGGAGGGGGCAGATAATAAACATGAATATATCATTAACAGCTGGGCCAGAGGCCAAAGGATAAACCTGTATGCACTCGCTGATGTTACTCAGGCACCTACCCCAACATGATATTTTGCCGCATCTGAGCCCCACATGTACTATTATTTACTTGACATTTGCTCCTAGACAATTGGTTTTTAGTTGTGTATTTATTTATTTATATATTTATTTATTTATTGAGACAGAGTCTCGCTCTGTTGCCCAGGCTGGAGTGTAGTGGCACAATCATGGCCCACTGCAACCTCCACCTCTTGGGCTCAAGCGATCCTCCCACCTCAGCCTCCTGAGTAGCTAGCATTACAGGCATGCAACACCATGCCTAGCTAATTTTTGTATTTTTTTGTAGAGACAAGGTTTTGCTGTGTTGCCCAGGCTGGTCTCGAACTTCTGGACTCAAGTGATCGGCCCACCTTGGCTTCCCAGAGTGTTGGGATTACAGGCGTGAACCACTGTGCCAGGCCAAAGTTGTTGTTGTTGTTGTTGTTTTCGAGATGCAGTCTCACTCTGTCACCCGGGTTGGAGTGCAGTGGCACAATGTCGACTCACTGCAACCTCCGCCTCCTGGATTCAGGCGATTCTCCTGCCTCAGCCTCCCGAGTAGCTGGGATTACAGGCACGCACCACCATGGCCAGCCAATTTTTGTATTTTTAGTAGAGACGGGGTTTCACCATGTTGGCCAGGCTAGTCTCAAACTCCTGACCTCAAGTGATCTGCCCACCTGGGCCTCCCGAAGTGCTGGAATTACAGGCATGAGCCACCGTGCCCACCTGCCACAGTGTATTTTTAAAAGGGAATCTCGGCATGGTGAAACTGTGTCTCTACTAAAAATACAAAAATTAGCCAGGCCTGGTGTTGTGCACCTGTAGTCCCAGCTACTTGGGAGGCTGAGGCAGGAGAATCGCTTGAACATGGGAGGCAGAGGCTGCAGTGAGCCAAGATTGCACCATTGCAGTCCGGCCTGGGCCACAGAGTGAGACTCCATCTCAAAAAAAAAAGGTTGGGGGGGGGAGCGAGGGAATTTCACATCACCACACCTAGCCAACCAGTATCAGTTGTCACCTATCAGCATCCTGGACTGACGGTGAGGTATTGACATCACTGTTATATTAATCAATGTCTTTGGCGTGCCACATCAGTTCCCCTGGTGCCTGGCAGGGGCACTAGAATCTCCCCCTGGGAATCCCAAGATGAAGCCAGCCCCAGGGCCAGGCCTAGGGAACGAAGGTGCCATCAGCTTCTGAAGAAGGTGGGTGGCCTCTCCAGGACCCTCCCAGTCATTGTGGCCTGTGCCTTCTCTGGATTCTGCTGATGACCCTGAAGAATCTGAGGTGCAGGCCTTCCCTGGCCAATCTGAAAGCAGTGGCTTCCATCTTAGCTTCCTGCCTGCCATGGACAACCCTAGGTCGTGGAACCCCTGTCTGCTTCCTTTCATGGCCAGCAATGGGTGTAAGGGGGACCTGCTCAGATCTGATTTTCAAAATCCCTACCAGGGAAGGCCAGGCTTCTGAGCCAGTCCATCTGTCGTTCCCCCGACCCAGCCACCCAGCTTCCCTGTGTGCAGGGCAGAGGGAACAGGAGGCCCCACGGGGCCACTGGGACCCCTCCCTTGTCACTGCCAATGGCCTGACAGGTCCACGTGACCCACCAAGAGAGGAAGGCCAGGCCCAGCCCTGAGGAGTGATTCACGGATTCAGTTGACACAGTCTGACTGTGCTGGCCACTGCTTTTTGTTGTTGTTGTTTTGTTATTTGAGATAGGGTCTCGCTCTGCCTCCCAGGCTGGAGTGCACTGGTGTGATCTTGGCTCACTGCAACCTCGCTCCCGGGTTCAAGTGATTCTCCTGCCTCAGCCTCAGGAGTAACTGGTATTACAGGTGTGCACCACCATGCCTGGCTAATTTTTGTATTTTTAGTAGAGACAGGGTTTTGCTATGTTGGCCAGGCTGGTCTTGAACTCCTGATCTCAAGTGATCCTCCCACCTCACCCCCCAAAGTATTGAGATTATAGGCTTGAGCCACCATGCCTGGCCTACACACTATTCTTTATTTTATCATTATTATTATTATTATTTTGAGACAGAGTTTTGCTCTTGTCTCCCAGGCTGGAGTGCAATCGCGCAATCTCGGCTCACTGCAACTTCCACCTCCTGGGTTCAAGTGATTTTCCTGCCTCAGCCTCCTGAGTAGCTGGGATTACAGGCACCTACCACCACACCCGGCTAATTTTTTGTATTTTTAGTAGAGAGAGGGTTTCACCATGTTGGTCAGGCTGGTTTTGAACTCCTGACCTCAGGTGATGCGTCCGCTTCCGCCTCCCAAAGTGCTGGGATTACAGGTATGAGCCACCATGCCCAGCCTATTATTATTACATTTTGAGACAGAGTCTGGCTCTGTTACCCAGGCTGGAGTGCAATGATTCGATTTCGGCTCACTGCAACCTCCACTACCCGGGTTCAAGTGATTCTCCTGTCTCAGCCTCCTGAGTTGTTGGGATTACAGGCACGTGCCACCATGCCTGGCTAATTTTTGTATTTTTAGTAGAGATGGGGTTTCACCATGTTGGCCAGGCTGCTCTAGAACTCCTGATCTCAGGTGATCCGCCCACCTTGGCTTCCCAAAATGCTGGGATTACAGGCTTGAGCCACTGTGCCCGGCCTTCAACACTGTTTTTAACACTGGGTTCACGGCAGTGAAGAAGCCAGATGAGGCGCCCACCTGCAAGAGGGACAAAGGAATAACCACCACAATGAATGAGGTAGTTAAAATATACTGGGCATGGGAGTCCGAGGAGGGTGGATCATTTGAGGTCAGGAGTTTGAGAACAGCTTGGCCAACATGGTGAAACCCCATCTCTACTAAAAATACAAAAATTAGCTGGGCGTGGTGGCAGGCGCCTATAATCCCAGCTACTCAGGAGGCTGAGGCAGGAGAATCGCTTGAACCTGGGAGGCTGAGGTTGCACTGAGCCAAGGTCGTGCCACTGCACTCCAGCCTGGGCGACAGAGTGAGATTCTGTCTCAAAAAACAAACAAACAAAAACACTGGGCAGAGGACTGGGGGCGGCTACTTTGCATGACTCAGGGAGGGCCTCTCTCAGGAGGAGACACATGAGTGATAACAGAGGGGCTGGGAGGCAGCCACCTAGAGAGAAGAGAGGAGCAGGAAGAGCATTCTGTGCTCAAGTGCAAAGGTCAAGGTAGGGTGAGGTTCCTGAGTTGAGCAGAATCCCTCTGGCTGTGTGGCTGAGAGCCCAGGGCGGTGACAGTGACTTGGGGTTCGAAGGCAGCCGTATCCTGAGACCTGGCTTTGGACGCAGGAGTGTTCTAGGGTGTAAGCCTGGAGAACCCACTTGCGGGCGTGAGGCTGGTGCTTTTCAAATCACTGCCCTGGGCTGGAGACAGCAGAAACGCACACCAAGCAGTGAAGATACGCTCTGGTCACCGGCAAGCTATGGGTGGTGTCAGGCGGCCACCCTGCCAGCCTGCCAGCCTTCATTTTCAACACCTCTTCATCCACAAGACTCTGAAGGGCTGAGGCCACTTTCCTGCCTTTCGAGGGAGGAACTGAAAATGTCCCCAACTGACCACAGGGGAAGCTTCTGATCTGACTGCCCAAACTCACCCACCCACCTGTTCCACAAGCCACTTGGCAGCTGATGACGGTGGCTGCTGGTGGGCCAGTCCCACCAAGCCATGACAGAGACACTTGTTTATTCAATCAATGACAGTCTCAGACAGCGAGAACTCCTTTACATAAGGCAGTCTTACAGGTGAGTGAGAAAAAGTAACAAAGGCCAGGCACAGTGGCTCATGCCTGTAATACTAGCACTTTGGGTGACTGAGGCAGGAGGATCACTTGAGTCTAGGAGTTCAAGACCAGCCTGGGCAACGTAGTGAGACCCCCATCTTTACAAAAAATTAAAAAATTAGCTGAGTGTGGTGGCCCACACTTGCAATCCCAGCTACTTGGGAAGCTGAGGTGGGAGGATCACTTGAGCCAAGAAGGTCAAGGCCACAATGAACCGTGATCATGCACTCAGCCTGAGCAACAGAATGAAACCTTGTCTCAAATTAAAAAAGAAAAGAAAAAATAACAAAGATGAGTGAACGACAGAGCTGGCTTTTCACCACAAGGAAGGACACGAAGCCTCGTCCTCATGAAAACCAGGCAGCACCATGTTCAGAGCAAAGACGAGCAGGCACGAATGTGTGCTCACACAGAAAGGGAGGGGACCAGGTGGGCCTGCAGTGTTGGTGGGAGAGAAAGGCCACCATTCTTTGTTGGGGACTTGAAAATGTCAAAATTTAAAACGCAGCCGGGCATGGTGGCTCATGTCTGTAATCCCAGTACTTTGGGAGGCCAAGGCAGGAGGATCAAGAGGTCAGGAGATCGAGACCATCTGGGTTAACATACTGAAACCCCGTCTCTACTAAAAATATAAAAAAATTAGCCTCCTGGCTAACACGGTGAAACCCCGTCTCTACTAAAAATACAAAAAACTAGCCGGGCGCGGTGGCGGGCGCCTGTAGTCCCAGCTACTCGGAGGCTGAGGCGGGAGAATGGCGGGAACCCGGGAGGCGGAGCTTGCAGTGAGCCGAGATCACGCCACTGCACTCCAGCCTGGGCGACACAGCGAGACTCCGTCTCAAAAAAAAAAATAGGCCTGTATCTGGCTGGCTGTAGTGGCTCATGCCGGTAATCCCAGCACTTTGGGAGGCTGAGGCAGGTGGATCACCTGAGGTCAGGAGTTCAAGACCAGCCTGGCCAACATGGCGAAACCCTGTTTCTACTAAAATACAAAATTAGCTGGGCATGGTGGCAAGCGCCTGTAATCCCAGCTACTCGGGAGGCTGAGGCAGGATAATCGCTTGAACCTGGGAGCCGTAGGTTGCAGTGAGCTGAGATAGTGCTATTGCACTCCAGCCTGGGCGACAGAGTGAGACTCCGTCTCAAAAATAAAATAAATAAAATAAAATAAAATAATAAAATGCCTGTATCCTTGGATGAAGAAATCTGTTCCTAGAACTGTGTTCTACAGAGGTATGCAAATGCACACACATGCCCTGAGGCCAGCGGGCAGCAGAGCAGCGGAGACCACCTCAGGTCCAGCAGTCCAGGCCTGGCCACTGTAGTGGTGGCCCTTTGTGTGCTAGGTGTGTTGAGATTAACTAAGGAGCAGATCCCCAAGGCTGCTCTGCAGGGCACTGGGAAGAATATCCCGGGGAGGAGTACAGTGGAGACCACATTCCCATTTGGGTAAAAAAGTGGGGGAAAGTGCATGAGGGGAGGGGAAAGAATGCGGGGTGGTGCTGGCTGCACATGCATGCACTCGCGTGCTGCCTGTGCCATCTCAGAGGCTCACACAGTGGTGCTTGCCTTGGGAGAACGGGGTCAGAGGTCAGAGGTGAGACTTCACCCTGCACTCTATTCCCTTTCTTTTTCTTTTCTTCCTGTTTTTTTTTTTTTTTTTTTTTTTTTGAGACAGAGTCTCACTGTCACCCAGGCTGGAGTGCGGTGGTGCAATCCCGGCTCACTGCAGCCTCCATCTCCCAGGTTCAAGCGATTCTCCTGCCTCAGCCTCTTGAGTAGCTGGAATTACAGGCATGTGTCACCACACCCGGCTAATTTTGGTATTTTTAGTAGAGAGAGAGTTTCATCATGTTGGTCAGACTGGTCTCAAACTCCTGAACTCATGTGATCTGCCCACCTCAGCCTCCTAAAATGCTGGGATGACAGACATGAACTACTGAGCCCGGCCTCTTTTTTTTTCTTTAGATGGAATCTCACTCTGTCACCCAGGCTGGAGTGCAGTGGTGTCATCCCAGCTCACTGCACCCTCTGCCTCCCTGGTTCAGGCGATTCTTCTGCCTCAGCCTACCGAGTAGCTGGAATTACAGGCACGCACCACCACGCCCGGCTAATTTTTGCATTTTTTGTAGATGGGGTTTCACCATGTTGGCCAGTCTGGTCTCAAACTCCTGACCTCAAGTGATCCACCCGCCTTGGCCTCCCAAAGTGCTGGGATCACAGGGTTGAGCCACTTCGCCCGGCCATTCTATTCCTTTCTGCTGTTTGAAATCCCTTCTAGGATCATGTATTCTCTATTTAATAAAATAAAAATGGGCTCTTCAGCTCGGATTTCCCCCAATAGTGTAAGGGGCCGATTCATTTTGTCAGCAGGGTTTTGATGTGGTCTCTGGCCTTCACTGGCAGTGGCTCATTCCCTGTCACAACTGACAAACCCACTCCGCCTTCCACCGACTCTAAAATGGACATCTTCACATTTCTGGAATTGGAATGTTTCTTACGGTTATAGTGTCTTATAATTGGCAGCGTTTTCCTTTTTTTTTTTTTTTTTTTTTTGAGATGGAGTCCCAAAGTGCTGGGATTACAGAGTGAGCCACCATGCCAAGCATTTTTTCTTGATCGTATATAAACTAATAGTGCATCTTGCAGCAGGTTCAGTTACTTGTGGGTCTGGTTCCCATGGTCTCCTAAAACAGGTGCCGCCACCCAGGCTCAAGCATGTCCCGGCAGAGCTGCCAGAACCACAGACCTCCTAGAGGTTAAAGGAACATCACATTGACCTTCTTGGGAGGACCAGGGACAGCTGGTGACAGAGAGTCACATATAGTAGTCTCAACTGTGGCCTGTGCTGGGCACAGCTCATGGATGAGTTTATTTTGTTCTGCGTGGGATAGGAGAGGTTTTGTTTTGTTTTNTTTTTTTGAGATGGAGTCCCAAAGTGCTGGGATTACAGAGTGAGCCACCATGCCAAGCATTTTTTCTTGATCGTATATAAACTAATAGTGCATCTTGCAGCAGGTTCAGTTACTTGTGGGTCTGGTTCCCATGGTCTCCTAAAAACAGGTGCCGCCACCCAGGCTCAAGCATGTCCCGGCAGAGCTGCCAGAACCACAGACCTCCTAGAGGTTAAAGGAACATCACATTGACCTTCTTGGGAGGACCAGGGACAGCTGGTGACAGAGAGTCACATATAGTAGTCTCAACTGTGGCCTGTGCTGGGCACAGCTCATGGATGAGTTTATTTTGTTCTGCGTGGGATAGGAGAGGTTTTTGTTTTGTTTTGTTTTTTGAGACAGGGTCTCACTCAGTCGCCCAGGTTGGAGTGCAGTAGCATTATCATGACTCCCTGCAGCCTCGACCTCCTGGACTCAGGTGATCCTCCCTCCTCAGCCTCCCGAGTATCTAGAACTACAGGCATGTGCCACCATGCCCGGCTAATTTTTAAATTTTTTGTAGAGACAGCGTTTCACCACATTGCCCAGCCTGATCTCAAACTTGTTGGCTGAATCGATCTGCCAGCCTTGGCCTCCGAAAGTGCTAAGATCTATAGGCATGAGCCACTGCCCCGGCCAACTCTGTTAATTGACACATAAATGTGGGGAAACGTCATGTAAAAATCTGCCTTCACAGCTTCCTTGGAAAATCAGAAAAATCTGGCATTCACTCAGCCCATGTGCCCAGTACTTAGTAATACCTTCACACTCACCTGTCCTCACCCAGCTGCATGACAACAGACACATGTCAGAACCACAAGGATGTGGCCAGTGTCTTCTTCTCACAGTGACAGGGCCACCAGCAGCAATGAGATGGCTCTAGCCTAAGGTCTCCTCTCTCCCAAGGTCACCTTGGCCCGTGTGTGACAGCTGACTGCATCTAGCAGGTGACCTTGCCCAGGTCTCACAAGGAAGTCTTTGAGGTTGATCTGTTATCATCTGGAGCTCAGAGCTCTGTACAATCCACCCACCCCAGCAGCTTGTTTCTTGCAAACTGGAAAGAATGAAGCTTTTGCAAGCTGCTTTTTTGTTTGTTTGTTTTGAGACAGAGTTTCACTCTTGTTGCCCAGACTGGAGTGCAATGGCGTGATCTCGGCTCACCACAACCTCCACCTCCCGGCTTCAAGATATTCTCCTGGCTCAGCCTCCTGAGTAGCTGGGATTACAGGCATGTGCCACCACACCCAGCTAATTTTGTATTTTTAGTAGAGACGGGATTTCTCTATGTTGGTCAGGCTGGTCTCGAACTCCCGACCTCAGGTGATCCGCCTGCCTTGGCCTCCCAAAGTGCTGGGATTATAGGCGTGAGCCACCGCGCCCGGCCAAGCTGCCTCTTCTTAAAGGAATTTCCTCCTCTGCCAAGTAAGGAAGTCCCTAACGCTGTATCTTGAACTTTGTCATGAGGCTCTGTGATGAGGGAGTGACGTCAAGAAGGGATAGGCCAAGAGAGGGAATATGACTGTCCCTGGGCTCCCCAAGGTCCTCTGAGGGGAGGTGCAAGAGGCCAAGCAGGGGCCGCGTGTGGTGGTTCACACCTGTAATCCCAGGACTTTGGGAGGCTGAGGCGTGCAGATCACCTGAGGTTGGGAGTTCAAGACCAGCCTGATCAACATGGAGAAACCCCATCTCGACTAAAAATACAAAATTAGCCAGGCATGGTGGTGGGTGCCTGTAATCCCAGCTACTCGGGAGGCTGAGGCAGGAGAATCACTTGAACCCAGGAGGCAGAGGTTGTAGTGAGCAGAGATCATGCCATTGTACTCCAGCATGGGCAACAAGATTGAGACTCCATCTTAAAAAAAAAAAAACGCCGGGCAGGGTGGAAAGGGGCACAGAGGCAGGAGCCGCTCCGTTTATGTGACTGCATCCACATCATTATGCAACACCACAGCTAAAGGTGCAGTACAGCCAACAGTGCTCCCACCCGGAGGGCCAAGAACTTTCTCCAGTGGAGATGCAGCCCATGGAACTGGCCTTTGCCCCAAGACCAGAGTTGGTCAGAGATCCGGGGCAGTGGGGCCCCATGGCTGGCTTACTGTTGGTCAGCCAGAAGCGGTGCTTTCTACACCCGCTGCCTCCCCAACTTTTGTCAGATAACGACAGATGTCTCCCCACACCACAGGGTTCCACATAGTGAAAATTACCAGTGGACGCATCCCCTCTGGGACAGAAACCTGGCAGGGGCTGGAGACCAGAGGTGTGACCCAGGGAAACCACCTGGCAAAAGTAACAACATCTGGCTGGGCACGGTGGCTCATGGCACTTTGGGAGGCTGAGGTGGACAGATCATCTGAGGTCAGGAGTTCAAGACCAGCCTGGCCAACATGGTGAAACCCTGTCTCTACTAAAAATACAAAAAATTAGTTTGGTGTGGTGGCGCACGCCTGTAGTTCTAGCTGCTAGGAAAGCTGAGGCAGAATTGCTTGAACCTGGGAGGCGGAGGTTGCAGTGAGCCAAGATCGCTCCACCGCACTCCAACTTGGGCGATAAAGAGGATTCCGTCTTGGGAAAAAAAAAAAAAAAAAAAGGTGGCAACATCTGAACCTCAGACAAGCACTTCCTGTGTGCCCTCAATTTAGGCCTAAACTCTGTCCATAAACTTTGGACCATCTATAAACCCACCACCAAGGAAGAGGAAATTACACAAACTTGGGACAATGCCCACAAGATCACAGATCCAAACGGCTGTCTCAGACGGTTTTGAGTGTTGTTTCACAGGCCTTAAGTCCAGGTCCACCCAGCCCGCATCCCCTCTGGTATACAAACCTGGTAGGGGCTGGGACTGCAGGTGTGACCCAGGAAAGCCAGGTAAAGTGCACACTCTAGGATTTGAGACAGGATTTGTTTTCCTCTTGGGGGTCACTCAGCACAGAAGAGGCCAACTTTAGATTCCACGAATTTGTTCAGGGGTTTTCCAGCAGCATTTTATTTTATTTTTCATTTTTATTTATTTATTTTTGAGACGGAGTCTCACTGTCACCCAGGCTGGAGTGCAGTGGTGTAATCTCGGCTCACTGCAAGCTCCCCCTCCTGGGTTCATGCCATTCTCCTGCCTCAGCCTCCAGAGTAGCTGGGAGTGCCTGCCAACACGGCCGGCTAATTTTTTGTATTTTTAGTAGAGATGGGGTTTCACAGCGTTAGCCAGGATAGTCTCGATCTCCTGACCTCGTGATCCGCCCGCCTCGGCCTCCCAAAGTGTTGGGATTACAGACGTGAGCCACTGTGCCTGGCCATTTTATTTTTTAAGAGACAGGGTTTCCCTCTTGTCGCCCAGGCTGGATGCAGTGGCACCACCACGACTCACTGCAGCCTCGACCTCTCAGATTCAAGTGATCCTCCCACCTCAGCCTCTCGACCAGCAGGGACTACAGGCGTGCACTACTACCCCAGCTAATTTTTTTTTTTTGAGACAGAGTCTCGCTCTGTCGTCCAGGCTGGAGTGCAGTGGCGCGACCTCTGCTCACTGCAAGCTCTGCCTCCCGGGTTCAAGTCATTCTCCTGCCTCAGCCTCCCGAGTAGCTGGGACTACAGGCACCCGCCACCATGCCCGGCTAATCTTTTATACTGTTAGTAGAGACAGGGTTTTACCATGTGAGCCAAGATGGTCTCGATCTCTTAACCTCGTGATCCGTCCAACTTGGCCTCCCAGTGTGCTGGGATTACAGGCGTGAGCCACCTGACAGGGGTCTCGCTATGTTGCTCAGGCTGGTCTCAAACTCCTGGGCTCAAGTGATCCTCCCACCTTGGCCTCCCAGTGTTAGGATTACAGGTGTGGGCCACCATGTCTAGCCTGAAATAATTTTGAAACCGCTCCTCTCCTCCCTTGGGAGGGCTGACTGAGGATGAAGAACCCATGGTTCTTTCCTGGCCCAATGTATGTACTTTCAGAACTGAAGGGCACCAGTCCGTGCAGAGGACTCCAAAGACCATCCACAGAAATCTGGGCAGGGCTTTCTGGAGGGTGGCCTGTTGGGAAGAACCTGGCCCTTTCCTAACAGCCAGCTCTTCTCACACCTGAGCTGACCCCAACAGCCAGAGGGAACAGCCTGCTCCTACCACAGGGCACCAAGGTCGTACCTGTGTGTAGTTGGGACTACAGCAGGAAGTTCAAGCTCTGGGTAAAAACTAGACACGTTCCCACTGCATATGCAGTAGATGGTAGACAAATCATTAATCATCAGATCAAAAAAATTTTTTTAAACATCAGAGAAATACACGTGACAATCCTAAGATTTTTTTTTCTCTGAACAGACTACTAAGTCCGGCCAATAACTGGCTTCTAGTGGAGTCTTAATAGCTCAAGACCTATGAGGCTACTTAAACCAAAGGAAGAACCCTTTTTTAAACTACCATCTTGGGCTGGGCATGGTGGCTCACGCCTTTAATTCCAGCACTTTGGGAAGCCAAGGTGGGTGGATCACCTGAGGTCAGGAGTTCCAAACCAGCCTGGCAACCATGGTGACACCCCATCTCTACTAAAAATACAAAAAAATTACCTGGGTGTGGTGGCAGGCGCCTCTAATCTCAGCTATTCGGGAGGCTAAAGCAGGAGAATCGCTTGAACCTGGGAGGCAGAGGTTGCAGCGAGCTATCATGCCATTGCACTCCAGCCTGGGCAACAAGAGCAAAACTCTGTCTCAAAAAACAAACAAACAAACAAAAAAACAAAAAAAAGAAGCCTACCATCTTTAGGACAGGGGTTGGCAAACTATGATCCATGGGCCAAATCTAGCCCACTGCCTGATTCTGTATGGCTTCTAGCATGAAGAGTATTTTTACAGATGAACATTTGCAAGAGGCTTGATGACAGGGAACATGAATGAATCCCAATTAAACAACATGTTATCTCCTAAAAGAACTCCAATCCTCATGTTAGTGGGCCAATAACATTATAAATAAACAGAACTCTACTTTGAATTTCACCAATTACAAATTTGGGAAATCTGTTTTCTCTCAGAATATAAGTACTCACACAACGTCCTCAGATTTTGCCTCTTGGCCTGCAAAGCCTATATATGTATTAATTTAGGCCCTTTTAGAAAAAGTTTGCCGACCCCTGCTTTAGGATGTCAACAGAACCCCAAAGCATCTAAAACATTAAATTCTGTCCCTAATATGCCAAGAGGAAGAAGAGTACAGCCTGTTAAATATTAACGCACACTTTTTTTTTTATTATATTAAAATCAGGCAATGGTCTGACAATAAAAAGGCTGCTTATGGAATACTGTTATGTTAAACTTCACTTACAGGATGTTAAATCCTTAGAACTAAGGTTTTCCCCCCGGAAAAGATTAATGGAAACATCAATTGCTTTTCAGACTTGATAGTTGTTGCTTCAAAAGGTGGTTTTACACAAATACTAAATTAAAAAAAAAAAAAAACCTTTAGTACACAATGAATTGCTTTTATTTCGGTATGCATCCATATTTCAGCATTTAGTGGTCCTGAACAGCAAGTGGAAAGATGCAGCAATTTGCTAGGAGGTCAAGCCCACCAATTTCGGGGATCTGCTGTGCACACCGGGTTCTTTCTTAATCCCTGCTGAGGATCTTGGGAAGCAGCAGCAGCACCAAAACCAAGGCATGCACCGGATTCAAGGTTCTTTTTGTTCCAGTTGTCAGATTCCAAACTAGACCCCAATGGATTGCAAGGATGACCAAATGAAAGCCCTGTTTAAAACTTCTTCAATTTTTAAAAGCAAAACAATTATAGGAAAGTAAAGCAATTCAGAGGGATCATGTGTGCTTACAAGTGTCTTCATGTGGTCTTTCTCCAAGTTCAACCACCAAGGACTCCGAGAGCTGGCAGGTCTGAGTAACCCTGGTGACTATTCTTTTCACCTTATCAAAACCTGAGCTAAAAACAATGCATCAGCTGATGACAGCAGAGGGTGGCAGGGCTGAGGACCCATTATTCATTTCCCAGGCTGGTGGACAGTGAGTGAGTACGGTTCCAAAACTAAACAAGGGAGGTCAGAGACTCTTTCCAACCTTACCTGATGGCTTCTGGCCAAAGCAAGGAAGTGTCATGGAAGGTGTTGAGTGGTGATGGTGCAAAAAGGAACTTGAGGAGGAGGGAGAAAAAGCAGCACCCCTCGATAAAGGTGGGGGAGAGAAGATACGGGGAAAGCCCTGAATTCCTCACCGAAGGCCAATCTCAGAGGGGAGCAGAGGGGTTACAATCTATGCTTCGGCCAAGGGTAGGAGTGGAGGAGCATGGGAATAGGATGATGGCTTGGAAGGGGCATCATTTAAGACTTAAAGAAACCAGGGGTGCAGGCGAAGCACCCCACACACCTAGCAGTAGTCCCACAGGCTGCGACCTGAAACCTTCACATCTACTCTAACAAGCCCCCCAGGCTAGAGGGCTGTTGTTGCAGGGAGGGTGGGAGGCGGGAGGGTAAGGGGAGAAGGCAGAGACCCCAGGCCGTGGAATCAGCAGCAAGGTGATTGTGTGATGTGTCTTTTCACAGTTGAGTTAGATGTGCCCCACCAGTTATGATGGGAATCAATTTAAATAGACTTTCTTGATCCCAGAAGTTCAACTACGTGGACAGTGGTTACACTTGACAGGATGATTTGTTATAGCACAACTTATATATTTCAAATGGACAAAAAATTAGTATCATTTACAGTATCTTAAGATAAATTTCCTTTGAATGGGAGCTTCCTTTCCAGTACTTTGAGGTCTACAAGACGTATCTAGAAAATTTACTACTGTGGAAAATGAAGACTGCTTAAATCGAATGGGGGGTAAGGGGAAGGGCCTGTGGTTTTCTTTTGATTAATTGCTGTAACACTGTCCTTCGGGCGGCTGAGGGAGTTTCATATTTTCTTTAGACATCATTAGGCGCCGAAGCTCTTGCAGGACAACTTTGATGCTATATGAATTCTGCCATTTTGCTAGCACTGATATGGCTCTTGGGTCCACCTACAACAAGGCAAACAAAAGCAAATTACTCTCAGACTCTCAAACAAAACAGCTATATGCTGGGGCTAAGCTAAGATGCAAACTGGAGTAAGATGTAGTTTTCAAGTTGAACCTGCTGCTAATCCTAATACCCTACATGAGGAATACCTACCTGCTGGAGTCCGTCCCTCCAGTAAGCTGGCCTTTCCCTTTTGTGTCCTGAACGCTTACTATCTGGGATAAGGAAACGGTGGTACTGACACTTGGTGACACTCAACCCAGCCCTACTTGGCTCCAAAATGGCCGCAGCTGGGCTGGCTGCTGCCGTGCTCAGGGCCTGTCCTCTTCACTGCGCCCAGGTAGGGGGGACAGATGTGCATGCAGGGCAGTACGGACAGCCAAGGCAAAGGGTGGCCAGGACCCATGCTCTAGTGACAAGGGTCTGCCACAGAGCCAGTGCCTCTCAGATTAGGGCAGCATTTCCCAAAATAAATTCCCCAAAGCATGGGCTGAGTTCTGGGCTCAGGACTTTAGGTGGAACTCAGATTCAGGATTAAACACCAAACACACTGTAACGAAGCTCATCTCTTTTCAATTTTCCAGTCTTCTGAGTATCTCAAAGATGAAGGCTTGGTGTGATGTTAATGTGTAGCATCCCTTCAACACTTGCAGGAGAGCAGGCCTCAAAGGCTCAAAGCCTTTGGGTAAACGACACATGGAGTCAAGATTTATTAACATTGCTCTGTTTTTGTAATATTTACTGTCGCCATTACTGCCCAGTTATGACAACTGAGACAGGTTTTCCATTTATGGTAGTAAAAATAAAAAAGCAAGGCAATTAAAGGAAAAAAATATTACGTGCCAGTGGTTCACAAATAAGGCCCAGGGGGTAAAGGTGTAGCCCTGGGCAAGATCTTCTATGTCTGTGCCTCAGTTTCCTCATCTTTACCTCATCGGGATGGCGTGAAAGAGCTGAGGACTGAAAGAGCTCATATCTCAAAGAGACCAGTACAGAACTAGCCCAGGGTAAGTGCTATATGAGTGATCGCCAGATATAATTGGGAAATAGGCCCCACCCCAAATCTGCGCTCCTATGCACAGTGATACAGTTTATCAACAAATAACCAAAGAACATACGGAATTGGGCCCAGTCTAAAAGCTCCTGATGTTAAGTACAAAGCAACTGTCAACCCCAAGGAACAAGTGGTGCAGAAAAAACAACTTACCACTCCATTAGAACTATTTACTCCATTCATATTAATTTTTGTTACAAATCTTACAAAGGGGGGTGCTTCTGGGTATTTAGGTCCACATTCTATTTTAAGGCTGTATATTCGGTTTTCATAAATTGTCTGGAAAAAAAGGGTACAGAGATGTCACGCAATTACAACAAAGCATTCAAAAAGGTAGAGCCTGTGAAACCCCATTTATCCCTGACTGGAGAACTGGTACATCTGCTTCCAGCATGGAGTCTACTTGTTCTGTGGTAGGCCAGCAGTTCTAAACCAGCTCCTATACTAGTTTATATGACTTCCGGGCCTTAGGGGAATAAAAAGAAGCTGAAGCATTTAAGCTAGTACCAGTGAAGTTTTAAGTTAAGTCTAATCAGAGGGACCTGTTTTTATGTTAATTTCTCTACTTTGCAGTCCTTCTCTGGGGAATGGTAAGAGGCACTCTCTACTCTAGGAAGCCAAGTTAAATGTCCACTCACCAGGATCATCAGTCAATCAGTTAAATACCACTATATGCTTTAGAACCTCAAAATTAAGACAAGATGAGGGAGGGGTGCAGACCCAGAGCTGCTTCCCCCTTCTCCATCACTCCGGGGTTAGGCACTGGGTAAGGGATTTCAATGGGAGTGTTCCACCCCTCCCTGAAGTCTTTTTTTTTTTTTTTTTTGGTAGTCTGACCTGAGAGATTACTGGCATTCAGTGGGTGAGGTGGCACAGGGAAAAACAGTTTTGTTTTGTTTTGTTTTGTTTTTTTGTTTGTTTGTTTTTTTTTTTTGAGACGGAGTTTTGCTCTTGTTGCCCAGGCTGGAGTGCAGTGGTGCAATCTCGGCTCACCACAATCTCTGCCTCCCGGGTTCAAGCGATTCTCCTGCCTCCTGAGTAGCTGGGATTACAGGCATGTGCCACCATGGCCGGATAATTTTGTACTTTTAGTAGAGATGGGGTTTCTCCATGTTGGTCAGGCTGGTCTCGAACTCCTGATCTCAGTTGATCCGCCCACCTCGGCCTCCCAAAGTGCTGGGATTACAGGCGTGAGCCACCGCACCCAGCCAAAAACAGTCCTTCTTAAAAGGCTGACTGTGCTTTTGTTGAGAAACACTGAAAAGTCCAACCCCCTATGTCAATAATCTCTTCATTGTACCGTTTAACCCATGAGCAGTGAGACGTGCTCTGCTGCCCGACTGCTCATTTGGCTTGGAGCACCCTGCCCGCACCTGAAATGCCTTGCAACCCTGAAGACCCAGCTCAAACACCACCTAGTCCCTATCTTTCTGTCCCATATGAAGTCACACTGCTATCACATGTGTCTGAAGACCACACTGAAGGGTGATGTCTTCCAGTTAAGAGTAGCCCCCTCAAAGGCAGGGGCTCCCCCTGCGGGTTCCCCTCCCAGGCATCAGTGCCCTCTCCTCAGTAAAGGAGTCTTGTACCGCGCAAGTCAATTGCTCCGGTGTAAATAGCGGCATCTAGTGGTCTTTGGGGAGAATAAATCAGAGGATGTGATTTAAACCCTTAATTCAGAAGGCATTCATAATATACCCATGGAAACTTTTCTTGTCCACAGGGATCCCTAACTAGAACCAAACCAAAACTGTGAATTTCCACCTACCCTCAACCTGCCCTCTTCTTCCTCAGTAAGTGACATCTACCCAGTTAGCTAAAGCAAAAATCTAGCAGGCAACCCAATTCCCCTTTCCCTGACCCTCTACCTGCCAGCGGTCAGAAGGTCCCACTGTTCTACCTCTGAAAGAGACCCTGTATCCATCCACTTTCCTTCACCACCGTCACCTCTTCTGAACTTCCCCAAGTCTTTCTCTTGCTGCCGGCACAGCAGCCAGAAGATGGACATCTTAAAAACAGGAAGCTGTCGGCCGGGCGCGGTGGCTCAAGCCTGTAATCCTAGCACTTTGGGAGGCCGAGACGGGCGGATCACGAGGTCAGAAGATCGAGACCATCCTGGCTAATAAGGTGAAACCCCGTCTCTACTAAAAAATACAAAAAACTAGCCGGGCGAGGAGGTGGCGGCAGCCTGTAGTCCCAGCTACTCGGGAGGCTGAGGCAGGAGAATGGCGTAAACCCGGGAGGCGGAGCTTGCAGTGAGCTGAGAGCCGGCCACTGCACTCCAGCCTGGATGGCAGAGCAAGACTCCGTCTCAAAACAAAAACAACAACAACAAAAAAAAACAGGAAGCTGTCTCGGCTGGCTTAACCCTCTGACGGCTCCTAGTGACCTGAAGAGGAAGCCAAAGTTCCCAGACTGACCTGGGCAGCCGTAACTTCCTCTTCTTTTACTCTTCTCCCTCCCTTGCCCACCATTCCTCTTCAAGCTTGCCAAGTGCTCTCTACCTTGGGGCTCTCACCCCAGCTGCTTCCCCTTGGAAGTCCTCCCAATCCCCTCAGGCCCTCCCAACCCAGGCTCAATTAGGCATCAGACACCCTCACTAAACAAGGAAAAAGGAGGGTGGGGGCCTTCACAGGGGCCCTCAACTGAATTGGTACTTAAATGTTTGTTGAATGAATGTTTATCTTCACACTTTTATGTTATAAAATAACACCTCATTGCAATTAAGGTGTTTCCTCAAAGAAAAAAAAAATCCCCCAGTACACAGAATAAGTAGGAAGCAAACAAAGGCATGACTCACATACAGATTTATGGAAAATATGAGAGCTCCATCTTCAGAACCTATCATAGTCTCCATCAACAACTACATACTCAGTGTCGACTGAATGGATCCTGAAAGGAGCAAAATTATACTCCTTGGTTTTGTCACACAATTCAAGGATGAAATTCCTTACAGTTTAAGGAATCAAATTTCCCACCACTGATGTTCATCTGGTAATTTCACTGGAACACAGTAAAAAAAAAAAAAAAAAAAAAAAAGCCTCAAGTCAAGTGATCCCAGACACATACCTGAAGGATCATTTAAAAGCCCCAAGCTAAGGCTGAAGGATCATTTAATTAAAAGCCCCAAGCTAAAGGCTGGGCAGCGGTGGCTCATGCTGTAACCCAACAGCTTTGGGAGGCCGAGGCAGGGCGGATCATGAGGTCCAGAGATGGAGACCATCCCTGGCTAACACGGTAAACCCTGTCTCTACTAAAAATACACAAAAATTAGCGCGGGCGTGTGGTGGGCGCCTGTAGCTCGCGCCAGCTAGCTCGGGAGCCTGAGGCAGGAGAATGGTCGTGAACCCGGGGGCGGAGGCTTGCAGTGAGCCGAGATTGGCACCACTGGCCTCCCAGCCTGGGCGACAGAGTGAGACTCCGTCTCAAAAAAAAAAAAAAAAAAAAAAAAAAAAAACCCAAGCTAAGGCTTGGGGCAGTGGCTCATGACTGTAATCCCATCACTTTGGGGGGCCGAGGCGGGTGGTCAGGAGTTCGAGACCCACCTGGCCAACATGACGAAACCTTGTCTCTACTAAAAATACAAAAATTAGCCAGGCATAGTGACAGGTGCCTGTAGTCCCAGCTTCCCCGGGAGGCTGAGACAGGCGAACTGCTTGAACCTGGGAGGTGGAAGCTGCAGTGAGCCGAGATTGCACCACTGCACTCCAGCTTGACTGACAGAGCAACACTGTGTCTTAAGAAGAAAAAAAAAAAGCACCAAGCTAGACTTTAATAGAAAACAGGGTTACAGGGTTTCTGTTTTTTTTTTCTTTTATTTTGTTCATGAGTGCTCCAGGGACCTGCTAAAACCGTTTCAGCAAAGGAAATGTGCCTGAAGAATTGCTGGAACATTCTGTGTCTGTGAGAAATACTGCTCTTAAGATTCATTATTTGATCATCAAACGAACACTTTCCACTTTGTTGATATGGCTCATGCTTTGTGGAGCCATTTGGCAGTGCTCACCAACATGTGAAATGAGCATGCTCAGACCAGCAGGCCCCTTCCTAGCAATTTCCTTCAGAGAGACACATACTTGTGCACAAAATGTGAAGCACTGTCTGCAATAGCAAAAATAACTACAATCTATATGTCTACTTGCAAGGGACTATATGAACATGGCATATTCATATAACCCAGAGACTTCGTAGCCTTCTCAAAGGCCGAGGGATACTCCTTGGGTACACACACACTCACGTGAAAGACTGGCAAAACACGGTACCGGGTATTGACAGTATATTGTAGGATATGTATAACATATAGAAGCAGGCCTACACTTTCTTCCAATTCTGGGTATATTTGTGTGCACACAGGTTACTTCATCCATTAGGCACTACAGGCCCAGAGCCTGGAGATTACAAATTTTTCCTGGGTCAAATGTATATATATGAGGTAACCCCAGTCTAATCATTAAAAAAAAATAAAAAGTCAAATTCTGACAGAGAGACAGTCTACAAAATATCTGACCAGTACTCCTCAAAACAGCCAAGGGCATCAAAAATAAGAAAAACCTGAGAAATGACATTGTCACGAGGAGCCAGAAATATGACGACTAAGTGTAATGTGGTATCTTGGATGGGATTCTGGAACAAAAAACAGACATAAGTAAAAACTTAAGAACACCTGAATAAAGTATGGACTTTAGTTAATAATAATGTATTAACATTGGTTTATTAGTTGTGACAAAGGTACCATACTAACATAAGATGCTGGCAACAAGGAAAAGGTAGTACAGGAAGTACCACCTTTGCAACTTTTCTATAAGCCTGTAAGTATTGGAAAATAAAATTTATTTTAAAAATGTATGAGCTAGGCTAGGCACAGTGACTCATGCCTGTAATCTCAGCACTCAGGCCAAGACAGGAGAACTGCATAAGCCCAGGAGTTCGAGACCAGCCTGGGCAACAAAGTGAGACCTCATCTCTACAAAAAGTAAAAAAAATTAGCCAGGCGTGGTGGTGCACCTGTGGTCTTGGCTACTTGGGAGGCTGAGGCAGGAGGATTACTTGAGCCCAGGAGGTGAAGGCTGCAGTGAGCTGTGATTGTGTCACTGCACTCCAGCCTTGGTGACAGAATGAGACCCTACCTAAAAAAAAAAAAAAAAAAAAGACATACGAGAAAAGGAATAAGGTATTAATTACAAAAATATGCAAAGAAAATTACAAAATCTAAACATACAAAAAGGAAACATTAGGTCAACTAGTCACCTGCTACTCAGTTTGAATCTTACATAGTTATATACAAATTATGTTTAATGTACAATGTGGGTACATGCTATGTTAGAATGCAAATCACTGTTACTGCTGGGGAGAAGAGTAGGGATATGGCAGTTAGGGATAAGTCAGGAAAAAAGACTCCACACTAGGTTTTATTACAGAATTTAATATAAGACATTGGTTAAACAGGTGTCAGTAGACTGCAAATGCTAAAAGGGAATCTAAGCTAACACAGATGTAATAAACGAAATGAAGCAGGATGCAAACTCTTAAGGGAGTGGGGACTAAGCTGGAGTTTACCAGGGTTGGAGGATAAGGAAGAGGTCTGCAGAGCTGAACTCAGATCTCTGAAGAGGGGGTGCTGCCTGGCTGCTGCTAGAACCTCCAAGGAGGGGGCCTGGTGGGATGTGATGAGGCTGGTTTTGTGACTGTCCCCAAAAAGCTGGAAGCTGAAACCCACTGCTGATGCCAGGATGAAGGGCTGCTACCAGGGTGGTACAGACAGAACAAACAGGCAAACAAGATACAGCAAATCCCTTTTCCCTTCCCCATGCCTTTCAGGCTCTCTCTTGTGTCCCTGACTGGTGGAACCTTAAGAGGAAGCCAGCTGACAAAGGAAAAGGGTAGTGTGCAGAGTCCCAGCCCCAGCATCCAAAGTAAAGCGGAGAGAAGCGGGCTTGGAGCTTTCTAACCAGCACCAGCAGGCACCTCTCTGCACAGCAATGAGACACAATTATCCTTTGTACAGACACTCTCCCTCTTCCCACCACTCATGGTATCCTTCTGAGTAAGCACAGGGCCCATCTCTAGGCAACATTAAGTTTTCACTTCTCTAGTTAGGTTGTAGAATATTTGGGTGGTACTCAGACTTAAGGACTGAATGGTCAAATTAACCACATAATCCTAATACAAAATAAAAAGGAGGAGGCATTTGCCCCTTCATATTTGCTTGCTGTTCCTTTAGGTATCGCCCCAGTATGAGCCCCTCACCTTGGCAGCAAGAGCTGCTTTTGGGCTTCAGTGTCTTTTGCACTCCCCCAACCAGCCTTGCCCTTGCCCCGTGGGTGCCAGCAGCAGCAGAGGGGGCACCTTTTTCCCAAGTGCCAGGTTCTGACAGCCCAAGCTTCCTCTCCTGGCCTTCCAACCCCAGGGGGTGGTTACTGTTTCTGCAGCGGTATCTGTGTTCTCACAGTGTGCCTTCTTTGATTTTTTAGTCCAACATAAATTTGATCAACTTCCTATATTAAATTATCTCTGTTGCCTAGTATTGGGTATAGATCCAAAGGAAATTAAATCAGTATCTCAAAGAGATTATCTGCACTTCCACGCTCATTGCAGCTATTCACAATAGCCAATATATGGAAACAACTTAAATGTCCTAGAGAAAATATGGCATATATCACACAATGAAATATTATTCAGCCATAAACAAGAAATCCTGCCAGTTGGAGAATCACTTGAACCCGGGAGGCGGAGGCTGCAGTGAGCCGAGATGGCGCCACTGCACTCCAGCCCAGGCGACAGTGCGAGACTTCGTCTCAAAAAAAAAAAAAAAAAAAAAAAAAAGACAAAAAGAAATCTTGCCAGTCCCGACAACATGGATGAGCCTGAAGGACATTACGCTAAGTGAAATAAGCCAGACACAGAAAGACAAAAACTGTATGATCTCACTTATATGTGGAATCTAAAAGTAGAACTCACAGAAGCAGAGAACAGAACAGTGGTTGACAGGGACCAGGGTGTAAGGGGAGATACTGGTCAAAGGGCACAAACTTTCAGTTATGAGTAAGTTCTGGGAATCTAATGTAAAGCATGGTGACTACAGGTAATAATACTGGATTGTTGACTTGAAATTTGGTAAAAGAGTACATCTTAAGTGTCCTTACCACAGACACAGACAGACACACAAGGTAGCTACGTGTGGTGATGGATGTGTTGATTAATTTGGTTGTGGTAATCATTACACAATGTATATCAAATCATCACATTGTATACCTTGGATATATATAGTTTTTATCAATTATACCTTAATAAAGCTGGGGAAAAAGTTACCGTGTATGATTTCTCTTTTCCTGACTGACACAGAGTTAAAGCGGGACTAAGTTAACTTCTTATTCTATATATTCTGTATTGTTGAAAAAAAAAATTTTTTTTTGAGACAAGAGTCTTGCTCTGTCACCCAGGTTGGAGTGCAGTGGTATGATCTTGGCCCACTGAAACCTCTGCCTCCTGGGTTCAAGCAATTCTCCCTCCTCAGCCTCCCGAGTAGCTGGGACTACTGGCGCACGCCACTATGCCTGGCTAAGTTTTATATTTTTAGTAGAGATGGGGTTTCAACACGTTGGCCAGGCTGGTCTCAACTCCTGACCTCAAGTGATTCACCTGCCTCGGCCTCCCAAAGCGCTGGGATTACAGGTGTGAATCACCACGCCTGGGCTTTTGTTGTTAAAAATATTTACAAGAATATATTCATTAATTAGTCATATAACTGAAGGCCTTTTTTTTTTTTTTTTTTTTTTTTCAGACGGAGTCTTGCTCTTGTCACCCAGGCTGGAATGCTGTGGTGCAATCTCAGCTCACTGCAACCTCCACCTCCTGGGTTCAAGTGATTCTCCTGCCTCAGCCTCCTGAGTCAGGCACCTGCCACCACACCCAGGTAATTTTTATACTTTTTTAGTAGAGACAGGGTTTCGCCATATTGGCCAGGCTGGTCTTGAACTCCTGACCTCAGGTGATCTGCCCAACTCGGCCTCCCAAAGTGCTGGAATTACAGGCGTAAGCCACCACGCCCGGCCTCAAAACTTTTAAAGAAGAGATCAGTCAATAAGCACTGATATAGAAAGATGCCCACCATCTATTAGGTGAAAAAAATTAAGTTGTAAAACATTATGCATAGGAAGATCTCATTTTTCTTAAAAAGATAAATACTTACGTTTGCACACCCACAGCAAAAATGGGTAGAAACACACCACAAACCAACTTAAGTTTCACTCAATGGTGAGCGTAATGAATCAGAGAAAGATCACTTTCTTTTTACTTCCTACACCCCTGTAATTATGTTCAGTTCCTCTGAAGCATGGGTACCAGTACTTCAGGGTAAGTATGTGTATAAACACACATCCAGGCTCTAACCCACACATAAAACACTATTTTGGCCGGGTGTCGTGCCTCACGCCTTTAATCCCAGCACTTTGGGAGACCAAGGTGGGCAGATCACCTGAGGTCAGGAGTTTGAGATCAGCCTGGCCAACACGGCAAAAACCTGTCTCTACTAAAAACACAAAAATTAGCCAGGCGTGGTGGTGTGTGCCTGTAATCTCAGCTACTAGGGAGGGTGAGGCAGGAGAATCGCTCGAACCTAGGAGGCAGAGATTGCAGTGAGCCGAGATCACGCTACTGCACTCCAGTCTGGGCAACAGAGCAAGGTTCCATCTCAAAAAAAAAAAAAAAAAGAAAGAAAAAAAGAAAAAACACTATTTTGGAGAACCCCAGAGGCACAATAGTGCTTCTCAATGAGGGCAATTTTTGCCCCTCTGCTGGGAAGGGGAAGGGAGGATCAAGCACTGTCTAGACACATTTATGGTTGTTGCAATGGAGATGGAGTACTGCTGGCATCTAGTGAGTAGAGGCCAGGGATGCTGCTAAACAGCCTACAATGCACACACCTAGCACCCCCATGACAAAGAAAAGAACCAGCCTGATATGCCGAGGCTGAGAAACCCTGCTCTATATAACTTGACTATTGTTAGTACTTCTGTGATCAAAGTAGAAATACTCCATGTCTAATGCTATGGACAGCCAGACATTTGCCAGAATTATGCAAGGAGTAGTTGGCTCAGAAGCTTTGTTTTTAGGCTTGCAAGATTTGCTTTTCTTTAAATAAAACAAACAAACAAACAAACAAAAGGTGGGGCACTATTCAAACAGCACACATACATGACTAAAACATTCAAAGGGTACAGAAGGGTATATGGTAAAAAGTAAGTTTCCTTTCCACTCCAGCCCTAGCCAGCCAGCTCCCTTTGAAGAAGACAATCACTGTCAGCAGCTTCTTTTCTATTCCTCCAGAGGTATTCTAAGCACACAGAAGCAGTGTATGCATGAGCTCTTCCTCTGCCCCCATGGCCCCTAACTCCAACTGGCAGCATACTCTGTCTCCTGCTTTATAATTTACTTTTTCACAATATCATGGAGATCATTCCATTTACTTTTTCACAATATCATGGAGATCATTCCATTTCAGCACACATAAATCTGTCTCATTGTTCAACAGCTAAACAGGAAATAATATGGTGTACTCAAAGATGATGTTGTTTCCAATATTTTGCAACTACTGACAATGCTGCATGAAATAATTTTGTACACTGCCTTTGGGCAATACATTGAAGAGAAGCTGGAAAGTAAATTCCTAGAAGAATTCCTGGATCATATGGTACAAACCTTTGAAATTTTGATGGAAAACATTCTTTTGAGTAAAACAAAAACAAAAATATAATAGGGAGATGAGTTACTCAAGTGCTCTATTTAGAT
>NW_016808980.1:943935-995844 GCF_001698545.2 Rhinopithecus bieti
AAAAAAAAAAAAAAAAAAAAAAAAAAAAAAAAAAAATATATATATATATATGGAGGACACCTAGCATACCATAGCTACTCATTACAACTTCCAAAGCCTCTTTTGGAAAGGGATAAACTGAAATTCAGGGTAGCCCAAGCTGTTTCAGGTGGATAGAATATTTTCAGCAGAACTTACTGATTCATTGTTTTGTGTGTTTTTTTGAAAGTGTACAATTCAGTGGTATTTAGTGTATCGCAATGTTGTATACTGGTTCAATTCTCAGTATTTTAGAACCTGTAAATCATTAAGTTGATTAGCAAACCTACTGAGTACCCCATTTCTAGGTATTCTGGGAAGTAAGGAGGGAAGCACAGCTCTCATCCTCAACAAACCAAAATCATTCTTAGGAAGAGAAGACATGCAGTGAAGAAGACGTCAGCATATGATGGACCTTCAGAGACAGTAAAGAAAATGATCTCCATGGAGAAACAGGATTTCTAGATTGGGTTTTCCCCAGTATTTAGCAGACACAGAACATTCTAGTTTTCATAGAAAAAAAGGATAAAGAAGGGAGTAAAAACAGATCGAATGTATATATTTTTAAAACTCCACAAAACTATAGGGTCACAAAATGACTTAAGAAGCAACATTAAATGGTAAAGCCAATCATTCACCATGAGTGTTGATGACCATCTGAGATGAGCATTAGTGTCCTAACACTTAATGAACAGTCACTTGTCCCTCTTCCAGCTGGGGCCACACCCTGCATGTCTTTCTGCTCCCACAGTGCTAGTGCAAAGTCCTGTACACAATCAAACGAATGAATGTCGTCATCATCCTTAAACACAAGCAGACACAGGACAGGTCTTGCTACATTCAGGCAGAAGCTCTCACTGCTTGTCTCAAGTGTGTGTCACAGTATGGAAATCGATTTCTTGACTCCTACATCAAGTTACTACTTGATCAGTATCTTCTATAATGGTAACAGATGAAAACTCAAAATGTAAACAAAAGGGAGACACCAGGGCACAGTGGTTAAGAGCACAGGCTCTGGAGTCAGATCTGATTTGGGAGTTACCAGCTATGTGACTTTGGGCAAGAGACTTGACTCCTCTGAGTCTGTCTCCTCATCTGTAAAATGGAATGCAATTGTACCTAACAACAGGGTTTTGTGAGAGTTAAGAGACATTTCCTGAGGGTTTACTATGTGTCCTCGAAAAATGGTTGGCTGGCATTATGAAGACTGGGAACTCTCACAAATCAGGAAGTTCTGAAAGAGGCCACTTTTCCCCATCCTCATTGTCTTGGTCTTCTTTGCAAAGGCCTCTGGGTCTAGCAGTGCCTGGAATCGACCAGGAGCTGACAGGCTGGCATTAGGATACAGGTACACGGCAGACCTGGGAGACAGTGAAGAAAAACAACAACTGGGAAGGCTTCCCAGAGTTCATTTGGAGACTAGCTTCAGGAATGCTGGCTATACCTAAGGCCTAGTTATTTGGTTAGTCCAGAGATTGTTTGGAATGACATGAGGGTGCAATGACCTCATACCGCACTGTCTACATTGTCATATAAATTCACACTATGAGTCTAAACAGGTTTTTGCTTACCATTTAGAGGGGTTAAACAGCATCAGAGGAGGTTCAAATATATAAACTGAAACTGGTCAAAAAAGAATAGCCACATTTCAGAAAATATACCATTGGTGAGCTTTTTTCCGTGATAAGGCTAGGATTTTTCTAAAAGGAGGCACAGTGAATTTAAGACATTGACATTTATAGCCATAGCTCGACGCTTACTCTTGGAGGCCCAATTATCATCCCTGTCCATCTTGTAAGTGTCATGTCTTCGTCATCTTCTAGACCCCAGCTAACTGTGCCATCTCCTACTCCTTTCTGGCCTTCTTCGAGTTCTTCCAACAGTCGGAAATTGCGAGGGACTTTTACTCCTAAAATAAATGGAAAGAAATTCAAGATACCAGCAACTCCAGGGGAACTTGTAAGCCTAGAGCTAGCTGCTCATTATCGCTCCCTGAGAATAAAGATGCTAACATGCAAAAAATCATGGGAAGTTATCACACCTCAAACTTGCCACTTATAAAGCTATCAGTATCAACCAGCACAACCAGAGGGAAGGGGCACATGGTTCTCTGACAGGTGAAGTGACTAGGGCTAGATAACCAAACTTAGATACCCCACCCCCACCCCTTGGACAAACCTTATAAGGGGCTTACATGTCTAAATGTTGATGAATTGGGGTTAACTAGTGTGAGATGAAAACCATCAATATCAAGTGCTAACAAAAGTACCTTGGAAGACAAGAGGCTGAGACTATGCTTATTTGTTGGCATGACTCTCAAACAACCTTTAGGAGGAATAGTTGCCATGGATATGGCAAATAAAAATGGTGTCCTCTTAATCAACTAAGAGTCAACTGAAGGCACCAAGGATAAAATGTTCTATTGTTTTTCAATTATTTAAATGATAGTTTCTCTTTTAACTTACAAAAAAGCTAAAAGGGAATAGCTGGCTCTCTAATTTTTTCCCCAAAATCCCAAAGCCTGGCAAGTAGCTCTTGAAAGCAACACATGAAAACATCTCACAGGTTCAAGACGCAGTACCGGGTTCAGGCTGAGACTTGAGCCATTTCTAGGTGTCTTCCAGAATAGAACATTGGCCAGACTCTCAAGAGACAAATAGGACTAACCATGTGACTGTGAAGAGAGGCTCACTTGAGGGACCCCAAATTGTGGGAGGTGTTGCCAGTATATGCATTTCCCAAAGTGTAGGACACATGCCATTAATTTAATTGGAATAAATATTTGAGCACCTATTATACATCAGGCACTTTTCTAAGCACTGAAGAACAAGCAGTGAAGAAAACAAAAATGCCTGCAGCTTACATTCTAGTAGGAGACATATAATGGACAAAAATCAATACGTAAATTATACAGTATGACAGATTCTTCTGTTCTGGAGCAGGGAGTAATAGGGGAGGGGCAATACTTTTCAAATGGAGGGATCGAGGAAAAGTGTTATTGCAATCAGGTGTCATAACTAAAGACCTGAAGAAGGTGACAGGGCATGATTTATGGATAGCTGAGGGGAAAGTCTTTGAGAAAGAGCAAACAAGTGCAAAGGCCCTAAAATAGAGGCTTGCTTAAGATGTCAAAGGACAGTAAGGAGGCCAATTTAGCTTAAACCAAGTGAGGGATGAGAGAGCAAGAGGAGATTAAGGATGCCAACTGTTACTGCGTGACATGATCTATCCCTCAGACTGCTGTGTGAGGACGAGAGTGAAGGGAGCAAGAGCAGAAACAGCTAGGGGGATACTGCAATAGTCCTAGCAAAAGGTAATACCAGCTTGGACCACGGTGATAGCAGGAAAGTAGTGAGGAGTGGCGTAATTCTAGGCATTTGAGAGGTCTGAGCTGTGGAGATTTGCTATCAGGTTGCCTGTGAGGTGTGAGAGACAAGAGTCAACTACAGCTCCTGGGTTTTTGGTCCAAGCAACTGAAGGACGGAGTTGTAGTGGTACGTTAGAGGACTTTAGGTGGTATGTGATTGAACACTTCGTTTTACAGTCATGTATTTATGTTTAAGAATAATTTATTTAGGGTAAGTAATATACTAACTTCCCATCCATAACAATGGTTAAAAGTTTCCTTTGAAATAAATGTAAGCAAAAGAGTCAGTTGATTACAAAAAAATGTTAAATAATACTACATATGGTATTTGAAAGGAAACAGCAAAACCTACAAGCATACTTGAACTGCTTGTTTGGAAAACACTGGCATTTTCATCTGCACAGCAGCCAACTGGATTATTCAGCTACACAGGACTAAGTCTTCTTTAGCAAACATAAAACTGAAAGACAGTGGTGACATTACAGGCAAAAAGTCAGACAACACAACTGTTGTTCAGAAAGGGTTCAATCTAAATCTTTAATGATCCTAATTAGGCTAGGGGAGAAAAGTCACTGCCTTACTACTGGTTAATTTATAAGCCTACACTAACAAAAATGAAGATCAAAAGAACACAAAATCATATTGATAGGAAGGCTAATGACTGAGACTTGTTCACAGATGGTGTTACGGCTGAACTGTGTTTCCCTCAAATTTACGTACTGAAGTCGTAACTCCCAGTACCTCAGAATGTGACAAAACCTGCTGACACCTTGATCCTGGGCTTCTGGTCTCCAGAGCTGTGAGAAATTGGTTGTTTAAGCCCCCACCCAGTCTATGGGATTTTGTTATGACAGCACTAGCAAACCCATACAGATGAGAAGTGACATCTTGTTTTTTCTTTTTTTTTTTGAGACGGAGTCTCGCTCTGTCGCCCAGGCTGGAGTGCAGTGGCGCGATCTCGGCTCACTGCAAGCTCTGCCTCCTGGGTTCACACCATTCTCCTGCCTCAGCCTCCCGAGTAGCTGGGACCACAGGCGCCCACCACCATGCCCAGCTAATTTTTTTCTATTTTTTAGTAGAGACGGGGTTTCACCATGACAGCCAGGATGGTCTCGATCTCCTGATTTCATGATTCGCCCGCCTCGGCCTCCCAAAGTGCTAGGATTACAGGCGTGAGCCACCATGCCCGGCCGATAAGTGACATCTTAAGAAGCTTTATAGAGTTGGTAAGGATACAGAACAAGATGTTAACAGTTATCTCTGGGTAAAAGAATTATGGATGATTCCCCCTACTTTCTCTATTTCCTGATTTTTTACAACAATCCCATGTTATTTGCATAACAAAAAACCAATTAGGAACCATTTCAATTGTATCCCACACAAGAACCTACTCAGGGCCTGTGCGCCTGTCATTCCTGCTGTCCAGAAGGCTCCTTCCCCTAGGAATCCATAAGCCAAGCTCCCTCAGCTTCTTTAGGGCTTTGGTTGTCCAGCACTTCATCTCAATAAGGATCAAGCGTTCTTCTCTGAGGAGGAATCTCACCTAACAGCATTCCTTAAGTGACTAACTTTTAGTGGACAATGTTTTTAACGTTACTAAAACTTGGTCAGCTTGGTATGGTGGCTCACACCTGCAATCCCAGCACTTTGAGAAGCCAAGACAGTCGTCTGAGGCCAGGAGTTCAAGACCAGCCTAGGCAACATGGAGAACTCTCATCTCTACAAAAAAATACAAAAATTGGCTGGGCATGGTGGTGCCCACCTGTAGTCCTAGTTACTCAGGAGACTGAGGCGGGAGGGTCACTTGAGCCAGGGAGGCGGAGGTTGCAGTGAGGTGAGAGATTGCGCCACTGCACTCCAGCCTGGGCAACAGAGTGAGACCCTGTCTCAAAAACAAAAATAAATAAAAAATAATAAACAAATACATTAGCTGGGTGTGGTGGTGCACACTTGTAGTCTCAGCTGCTTGGGAGACTGAGACAGGAAGACTGCTTGGGCCTGGGAGGTCAAGTCTGCAGTGAGCTATGATCATGCCACTGCACTCCAGCCTGGGCAACAGAGCAAGAACCTGTCTCTTTAAAAAAAAAAAAAAAAAAAAGATGGGGCACAGTGGCTCACGCTTGTAATTCCAGCACTTTGGGAGGCCGAGGTGGGCAGATCACAAGCTCAGGAGTTCGAGACCAGTCTGGCCGGTATGGTGAAACTCTCTCTCTACTAAAAATACAAAAATTAGCCAGGCGTGGTGGTGCGCACCTATAGTCCCAGCTACTTGGGAGGTTGAGGCAGAAAAATCACTTGAACCCTGGAGGCGGAGGTTTCAGTGAGCTGAGATCACGCCACTGGACTCCTGCCTGGGTGACACAGCAAGACTTCCATCTCCAAAAATAAACAAGCAAACAAACAAACAAATAAATAAAAGTGTTAAGACTGCCAAATAAATGGCCAAGTATAACAGCTTCTATAGCTGAGCCTTTCATTACTGAATGGAAGCTGTATTATACATGTGACCTCCATTTTGAGTTGCTCTTTTTGGCAAGACAAAAAAAATGTGTTAGTTTCTTATGTCAGGTATTTAAATGTCAGCTGGACTATTTATAGTAGGACTATTCCTCTTGTAAATTTAAGCAAAGAACATCTCTATGGCTGAAAGGTTACCTTTTCACCTAACAATCAGATCTGATTAGGAAATCCTAACATTCGAATATCATAAGCTTGTTGCTATTAGTTTCAAAACAGTGAATTCAAGTTATATTTTTCTGATATTTAATTTTTACATGTGAAGTAGGGCAAAATATATTAGTAATTAACCCTATACTTCCAACAGACATTTCCATTGGATTATTCGATTACTTATAAACAAGCGTGCAAAGCCCACATATACAACTGAACCAAAGAAACAGGTCAATTTATTTTAGGCTAGTATTTGGAACAGGAATTGAGATCCACAGAGGGAAAGGTCAGCTTTCTTTTGTTCCTGCATTATAGGACAATTTGATTCTGACTCAAGATGTAAAGCCAGCACCAGAAACAGTTTAATAAATGAAAAACTTTGGACAAAGCCAGCACCACTAGAAACAGTTTAATAAATGAAAAACTTTGGACTGGCCGATATCTATCTGTATTCCAACTAGGAGTTGTGATACACATATAAATATCAGAATAACTGCTATCTACTGAACAATTACAATAAACATTTATTTCATTTGAACAATAGTTCTCAAACATTTTGCTTTCAAGAACACTTTATACTCTCAAAAATCACTGAAGACCTCAAAGAACTTTTTTTTGTTTGTTTGTTTGTTTTGAAACAATGTCTCACTCTTGTCACCTAGGCTGGAGTGCAATGGCGTGATCTCGGCTCACTGCAACCACCACCTCCTGGGTTCAAGCGATTCTCCTGCCTCAGCCTCCCAAGTAGCTGGGATTACAGTTATGCACCACCACGCCCAGATAATTTTTGTATTTTTAGTAGAGACAAGGTTTCACCATGTTGGCCAGGCTGGTCTTGAACTCCTGACCTCAGGTGATCTGTCTGCCTTGGCCTCCCAAGTGCTGGGTTACAGGTGTGAGCCACCGCGCCCGGTGAAGACCTCAAAGAACCTTTATGTGGGTGACACCTATTTATATTTGCCAAATTAGAAATTAAAACTGAGAAATCTTAAAATTATTTATTAACTCATTTAAAAGTAATCACAACAAACCATTATATGTTAAGACAAATAATAAATTTTATTAAATAACTATGTTTTCCAAAGAACAAAAGAAAATTAGTGAGAAGATGGCACGGTTTTGCAAATAACCTTGACGTCTGGTTTAAAACAACAGAGCATATGAAGAACTGAGGTGAGGGGAGAACACATGTGCTATCTAAAGGGGACAGTTACTCCTTAACTCTGGCCAAATGTCTATGGGCCAGATTCTGCTCATGGACCATCATGAGCTCAGAGAATATTTAAAACTCTTTCTTTTGTCAGAAGGGTAAGTGAAGACTGGAAAACATTGTGCTATCTGGCATTGGGCAGTTAAGAACTCTGTAAACCTTTATTCAACTAAATCTTGAAGAATTTAAGCCCACAAACTAGAAAGCTCCTAAAGTAGATTGTTAATTTTTAATTCATACTTTAAAGCCATAAACTTTAATTTTCACTCAAACATTGATTAAGAGCAAAGTTTGGGGAAAAGCTAGTAGAAATAATGAATTACAAAAATTTACAAAGTATGGGGTGTTCATTTATTCTTTCTTGACATTTACACAGAATTGGCAAGTTGCCACCAAGTTAGTTGGTATACTGAATTATACTGTGCTAAGAGCATAAAGCTCTTGGTGAGGAAGCATTCTGGGGCTCGTGATGTTTAACGTGTATAGAACTGGACTCACTCCACATTTATAAGCAAAAACAAAAAACAAAAAACAAAACAAACAAAAAAAACTACACATTTCAGAACCACAATGAAAAAAGTTTGCTAGGCTTTTTACCTGCTTGTCAAAATTTCCCTATACATAAATTATCAGTAACATATATGCACACACACCTTCTCTCAGTGTGATAATTATCCAACACTTATCCAGCACTTTGCTAGACAATCTAGGGGCTATAAACAAAACACAAAACTGGGGTCTCCCTAACGCAGTCTAAGGTGTCAGTGTAGAAACAAGATATACACAAAGGGCAATGAAATAAAACCATATCAGAACATATGAGAAACAGAACCTACCAGAGGACAGTGTTACTTAGCTTTTGAGGGGTCATAGACTTCTCTGAAATTTGACAAAAGATGAAGAGGTTGGAGCCATGTTACTATTGCACTTTACCTTAAGGGTAATAGCGGGGAGCTGCAAAAGGCTCGGAGTAGGGCAAGAGATAAGGCACATCCAAGTCTCCTAGGTAATGATCAGCTTTGGGGTATGCTACTGCTAATGTCTCAGGATATAGAGCCAGAAGTATTTGCCTAGAGCAAATACTGTGACCGAACATGTGGCATCAAACTTCTCACAGGCCTGCATGATGGAAAGTAGAAGAGATGTAGAAGATAGGGTAATTAATTCAGCAGCTCCCATTCATTTGTGTGACTGTGGTGGTCGTTCGAAAAACAAAACAACAAAACAACAACAACAACAAAAACTGGCCTGTATGCAGCACTTCAGATAAATACTTGTTGAAAATTTTTAAAATTAAGCAAAAAAGGACAAAAGGTCGGCAAACCTCATTTTCTAAAAAACAAACACAAAAGTGACCTTTTATGTGTCCTTGTATGCTCATTGTACTCTCACCAATGATCCTGGGGTGTCATGACTCAGAATCACTAACATAAGGATGCCTGGTCTACCACTCTGTTTTTAAAAGGCATGTCAGGGTAATGGATATATGACCTCCCACAAGTAAGAATTCGAATATATTTTAGAGAAAATTCCATAATCTCTTAGCGGAGGATTAAGAGCACAGACCTAGGATCAAGTTCTGTCTCCACAACTTTCTAGCAATCTAGCTTTGTGCCTGAGCAAGGTAAAGCAGGGATCACGGCACGCCTGCTCCACAGGTGGCAAGGGAGAATACATGAGGTAAGGTCTGGAAAGCACTTTGTATAATACCTGGCACACAGTAAGCTTGCTGCTGAATCATCTCCATCAGCAGACTGTATTATCCATGACAAAACAAAACCAAAACCCTCACTTGACCCTATATCCCCCTCCAGCTACCATCAATTTCTTTGTTCCTTAGTAGCAAAAAAACTGAAAAACAGCTGTCTAGACTCCTGGTCTAGAGTCTTCACCTTACCTGCACCTATTCCAATCATGCTATTCCACTAGTCACTCGGGGCAGCAAGGAGCACCCTCTAAATCCCACAGCAAAATCCCATGGTCAGTTCTCAGCTCCCACCCTATAACTGGAGTTTTGGGCAGCATCTAATCACTCCCTCTTTTTTTCTTGCTTCTCTGAGCTCCGCTTCTCTTCTCACTGGCTGCTCTGCCTCACCTCCCGGACCTCCAGACTCTGGCTGCCAGGCCTCAGGGCACAGTCCACCTTTGAGGTCTTCTGTCTGCTCCATTCTTCCAAGCAATTTTACCTAAACCAAGGCTTCGAGTAAGCTGACAACTCTCCAATTTATATTCCCAATTAACTGTCTCTTAGACATCTCCATTTAGATGCCTAATAGGCTTCTCACACTTAAAACACCTCCAAAACAGAATTCCCATGCACTGTTCCTCAAAAAACAAAAACTACCCACTCCTTAAGCTCAGTATATGGCATAAATATTGCTCTGGCCAAAAATCTTGGAGTCATGACAACAAGTCTTTCCCTTATATCCCATATCTAACCCATTTCCAAAGCTATCCAACACCTGGTTATTTTCACCATCTCCACTGCGATCACTGTCATCCATGCCACCTCAGCCTCCTAACTGGCTTCTTCATCCACCAGGCTATACTGACAGTCTATTCTCCATGACGATCCTCTTTTTTTTTTTTTTTTGAGACGGAATTTCACTCTTGTTGCCCAGGCTGGAGTGCAATGGCACGATCTTGGCTCACCAAAAACTTCCACCTCCCGGGTTCAAGTGACTCTCCTGCCTCAGCCTCCTGAGTACAAAGCGGGTTCTCCTGCCTCAGCCTCCCAAGTAGCTGGGATTACAGGTATGCACTACCACACCTGACTAATTTTGTATTTTTAGGAGAGACGGGGTTTCTCCATGTTGGTCAGGCTGGTCTTGAACTTCCAACCTCTCAGGTGATCCACCCACATCAGCCTCCCAAAGTGCTAGGATTATAGGCTTGCTTGAGCCACCATGCTTGGCTGACGATCCTCTTAAAGGTAAAATAGGTGCCCTTGTTCTCCTACCGGAAGCCTACTCTTGGCCTTCCGTTGTACCTGCAATCCAGCCAAACTTGTCACCTGGCCAACAGAGCCCCACCTGCTTCGCCAATTTGTGCCACTCCACCTGACTCCCCCATCCTCCTCCAGCCACATCAGTCCTTTTCTAAGTTTCTCAAGAGGCATCCTTACTTCCTGCCTTTGCATTTGTGAGTCCCTCACCCTGGAATTCTCTGTGCCAGAGCTGGGAATGGCTGACTGGTTCCCTCGTCCTCATCCAAGGGTCTAACTGTCCATTCCCTTATCTTGCCTTATTTTTCTTCATAGTACTCATTGCCACTCGACATTGTAAATATATTCATTTCCACTTTATTGGTTGTTTCTTGTCTGTCTCCCATCTGAACTTAAGCTCCATGAGAGTACAACTTCGTCTGTTTTGTTCACTGCTGAATCTCCAACGTCTCAGGGTGCTTTGCCCTCTAGAGTAAGCACCCAAATACTTATTGAAATAATTAATGAATGACTAGGTATTAGCTAGGAATAGTATTTCAGAATGAACAATGCTCAATGTCACAAAATTCTAATGCTGGTTTATTCTTGAAAATACAAGAGAGAAACATTCACAGTATCATTATCTGGGAGTCTAACATGATAAGGATTATCAAAGGGGCTTAGTATGAATTTTAAAGCCCAAGAACAGTCATATATTAAGAGGCAGAGTCTCACTCTGTCACCCAGATTGGAGTACAGTGGTGTGATTTTGGCTCACTGCAACCTCAGTCTCCTGGGTTGAAGTGTTTCTTGCACCTCAGCCTCCCAAGTACCTGGGATTACAGGCACCCACCACCACAGCCAGCTAACGTTTGCATTTTCAGTAGAGATGGGGTTTTACCATGTTGGCTAGACTGGTCTCGAACTCCTGGCCTCAGGTGATCCATCAGCCTCGGCCTCCCAAGGTGCTAGGATTACAGGCATCAGCCATCATGCCCGGCCTGAATATAATAATTTTAAAAGCTATAAAGCTTAATTAGAAACCAGATGGTCAGGAGAGGCCCTCTCAGAGCCCCCAGTCCCATACACCTTTACTGCCACACAGGCCTGTGTGGTACTTTTTCTTTACATTTTATTTTCTTCCTTTTTTATTGTCTGACTCACTCTCTAAGTTTCTCAAGTCAGAGCTGTGACTCATTCAATGCCGCCTCCCCAGAATCTGGTATGCTGTCTGGCATATAATGATACTCAATATCAATAAATGTTTTCTGCTTGAAGAAATGGCAGTATCAGGCCAGGTGTGGTGGCTCACGCCTGTAATCCCAGCACTTTGGGAGGCCGAGACGGGCGGATCACAAGGTCAGGAGATCATCCTGGCCAACATGGTGAAACTCTGTCTCTACTAAAAATACAAAAATTAGCTGGGTGTGGTGGTGGGCGCCTGTAATCCCAGCTACTCGAGAGGCTGAGGCAGGAGAATTGCTTGAACCTGGGAGATGGAGGTTACAGTGAGCTGAGATCGTGCCACTGCACTCCAGCCTGGCAACAGGGCGAGACTCTGCCTCAAAAACAAAAAAACAAAACAAAACAAAAAAAAAAACAAAAAAAGAAATGGCAGCATTTCCTACTGTAAACTCTAACCTACTGGGTCCAAAATATTGGACAATGTTGCCATATAATTGACATTGGTTTTTTATTTTGAGAGAAGTAAAACTTGGTAACTATTTTATTTTATTTATTTTACAGATGGAGTCTTGCTCTGTCACCCAGGTTGGAGTACAATGGCATGATCTCAGCTCACTTCAACCTCCACCTTCCTGGTTCAAGTGATTCTCTTGCCTCAACCTCCCAAGTAGCTGGGATTATAGACACGCACCACCATGCCCAGCTAATTCTCATATGTTTAGTAGAGACGGGGTTTCACCATGTTGGCCAGGCTGGTCTCAAACTCCTGACCTCAAGTGATCCACCTGCCTCAGCCTCCCAAAGTGCTGGGATTACAGGCGTGATCCACCGTGCCCCGCCTAGTTTTATTTTTAATGAATGAGAATTTTAGGGAAACTTACAATTTTTTTTAAATGAGGGAAAACTGGTTTCTCACCCAAACCACACAAGTGAAAGAATTCTTCACTATAAAATGAACTTTGTTTCATAAAATGTATATGAAAGCAAGTTACTAATATTTCAAACCATCTAAAAACTGCATACAAATACATCAATATTTTCTACAAAACAAAAGAGCATTTAATTCCAAATGGCCTAACCATACCATAGTTATAGAACTTCATGGTCGGCCGGGCGCGGTGGCTCAAGCCTGTAATCCCAGCACTTTGGGAGGCCGAGACGGGCGGATCACGAGGTCAGGAGATCGAGACCATCCTGGCTAACACGGTGAAACCCCGTCTCTACTGAAAAAATACAAAAAACTAGCCGGGCGAGGTGGTGGGCGCCTGTAGTCCCAGCTACTCCGGAGGCTGAGGCAGGAGAATGGCGTGAACCCGGGAGGCGGAGCTTGCAGTGAGCTGAGATCCGGCCACCGCACTCCAGTTCGGGCGACAGAGCAAGACTCGTCTCAAAAAAAAAAAAAAAAAAAAGAAACTTCATGGTCTACTCTAGGGACATAAGTCCAAATATTGTTGGAATTCAGAGATCCTGCAGACTTCAGGATGTCAGTGACTTCAGGATGTCAGTGACAAGTGAAAAGCTTATCCTATTCTAAATAGAGAGTTTAAATTAAAAATCATGGTACATTAAACAAAACATTTTAGTGAATATATTAAAAAATTAAACCTACATATGCCAAAGAACAGAAGTATAACAGATGAGAAAACCCAAGAATACTCTAACATATGTTTTGGTCCTCTAGCACTTTAATCAATTGAATCAACATAAATTTTAAGATTCCCAATATTTCTCTGTGAATCTGACACCAAAAAGGCAGCTGGAGAAACAGCATCAAGTGACTATATGGAAGATTAAAAAAATGGACTCTTATAGGCCAGGTGCGGTGGCTCACACCTGTAATCTCAGCACTTGGAGAGGCCGAGGTGGGTGGATCACCTGAGGTCAGGAGTTTGAGACCAATCTGGCCAACATGGTGAAACCCCAGCTCTACTAAAAATACAAAAATTAGCCAGTTGTGGTGGCACATGCCTGTAATCCCAGCTATTCGGGAGACTGAGGCACGAGAATTACTTGAACCCAGGAGGTGGAGGTTTCAGTGAGCTGAGATCATGCCACTGTACTCCAGCCTGGGCAACAGAGACTCGTCAAAAAAAAAAAAAAAAAAAAAAGGACTTTTATAATCTTGCAAAACCAAGAGAACTACAGGCTCTATAATAGCTAGGAGGTACACTAGGAAAATCTATAGCTAATGATAAAGTATAATCAAATAGACTGTGACTATTAAAAAGTGAACTATGAAAATGTTAAGAAAACTTCACCAAGGTGCTAAAAGATCATAGTAATCCAAGACTTTTTGAAGAAAATATTTGTTCCTATTATTTCAGAAGTATTCTTTCCAGAAGGCTTTTTCCTGGATCTGTGTCAGTATCAAAAGTCAGCCGGTTATTCTCTTAGCAAAATATAAACTTAAAAGTCAGCAGTTGCAGGATATTGCAAAGAAAATATGGCAACCAGGTTTAAAAAGCATGAATAGTTGATAGAGCTTTATACCATGTCACAGTAAAACATTTAATGTAGTAATCTGAAACACAGCAACATACTAAAATATTTGTGGCACAAAAAGGATTCTGAAGTTCTTTAAAACATCTTTTGGGAAAATCATGGCCACCAAGGAGCAGCTATCCCAGCATGTCAATCTTGGAAAACCCTGGCCTAGGTCTTGAATTAAAATGGTAGAACTGGCTGGGCGTGGTGGCTCACACCTGTAACCCCAACACTTTGGGAGGCTGAGGTGGGTGGATTACCTGAGGCCAGGAGTTGGAGAATAGCCTGACCAACATGAAGAAATCCTGTCTCTACTAAAAATACAAAATTATGCAGGTGTGCGGGCGCATGTCTGTAATCCCAACCACTCGGGAGGCTGAGGCAGGAAAATCGCTTGAACCTAGGAGGCAGAGGTTGCGGTGAGCCAAGATTGCACAATTGCGCTCCAGCCTGGGCAAGAAGAGCAAAACTCTGTCTCAAAAAAAAAAAAAAAAAAGTAGAACCTCAGAGGTTTTTCCTGAAAAGAAAGCTGCTAGATAAAAATGGTTTGGTTGCCCATTCAGGGAAGACAGTGAACTGAGCTAGGAATCTGATACTGCTCCCACTTCAGAAAATGAGGAGGTATAGAAGGTGATGCACTGGGATTCAACGTCCCTGAAAACTGGACATAAAGCCAAAATCAAGTAACTTTTATTTCTGAGCAACCGGCCAAGTGTAGTCTGGCTGTCTAGTTAGCCTGCCCAGGAGATCTTTTTTTCTCCTTCTCTAGAGCAATGGTTCTCCAAGTTAGTCCTCAGACCTGCAGCCTGGACCTCATCTGCGAATTTGCTAGAAATGTACAATCTCAGGCCCCCAGCCCAGAATTCCTGAATCTGAAACTCCAAGCGTGGGCCTAAGAATTTGACAAGCCCTCCAGGTGACTCTGAGGTATACTAGTTTGGGACGCATTGCTCTAGGGGAATTCTAGGGGAAGAATTAGTAGCAATATGTCATTCTTTACAGTCCAACGATGTGACAACAGCTGGTGACAGAATACAAGACCTTGTGCTCTTCTGCTGCTAGGGTCAGTGACCAAGGCCAAGCATCAGATTTTCTTTGACAAGGGGGGAAACAAGATGTGGGAAACGAGTCAGGACAACTGGAGAAGGGGAGGAAGATGGTTAATTCTATGATCAAGTACCTCTATAAATACCACCAAACAAAAATAAGAGGTTTAGTTTTTTGAAAGGCTGAATAGCCACTTTTGCTTCTGCCCTATCAGATACATTGTTTCTCTGCAAATTGTCAAATGTATCCATTTGGCTACATCAAAGAGATCCTGAATTAACTCACTGCAACATTCACAGATATTTACTGAGTACTTACTATTTGGTCCAGAACTGTGCTCGCGCTAGGGACACAGCAGATGGGACAGAATCTTGCCCTAGTGAAAAGGCATAGAAAATATGCAACAAAACAACACTTCAGGTAAGGTTAAGTGCTTTAGAGAAACAGAGCAAAACAAGAAGCTGTGACAATGACTAAAAAACTATACTGAATGGAGTGCTCAGGGATGGCCTTTCTGGGTAGCTGTGACCTGAAGAATAGCAGTCAGGCGCATGAAGATCTGGGGACACGGCAAGATCAGAGGTGTACATGATATCACATGAAGTCACGGCGGCAGGGCCTTGTGGGCCATGGAATAGGGATGGGTTATTCAGTAATAAGAGCAGTGGGAAGGGCTTCCTGAAGGGGAGTGGCAGTTTCTGTTTTATGTCTGTGAAAGATCATTCTGTCTCCTGTATAGAAAGTGGAAAGGCCAAGACTGAAAGCAAGAGGCTTTTTCCATCTTCCAGGCAAGAGAAAGATGGTTCTGGTTAGACTAGGATGACAAGAGTGGAGACAGAAAGGAGGATTTGGCATTTAGTTTGGGGTTATACCTACTGGACTTGTGACAGGGTGGATGTGAAGATGAGGAAAGACTACAACTTGAGAGGCCATTGCTATCTACCCACGAATAAGCTAAACAGCCAAGGCAGAAACAACAACAGACATGCCAATGGCTGAAGATGCTTGCAGGCCTACCTCAGAGAATAGGAAATGGGGGCTGGAAGAACGATCATCCTGGCCAAGAGCACGTGTCCTGAAGCAACACCGTCCCAGAGCACCCAGGCTCTGCACCTCAGGCTAGTCACTCCTCTCCTGGCCTGTTTCCTCACCTTCACAATCGATACAGCCCTTCACAATGGTCTGCTGTGACAAGTGAGATAATGTAGTTAATACAGTGTCTAGCAGTTAGTTAACCCTAGGAGTGCAACTTAAAAAGAAGTTTGATGGCTTGCATGTAAATAAGGATGAGGAACTATTTTGTACATGCCATGATGGGGCTCCAAGCCCAAGAGGTGTAAGTTATTCAGTATAAAATATAAGCAACAGCTTCCTTAAAAAAGGACCTCACTCTCCTTGGATAGCACATAACCCAGAAGAGGACAAACAGTGGCCAGAGATGCTATAAAAAGAGTTCCTGAAATGGGTAGCAGCAGACATTTCTTACTAAAGCCCTTTCTCTCTCCAAGATTAAACATTCCAA
This sequence comes from Rhinopithecus bieti, assembly GCF_001698545.2. Classification (NCBI taxonomy): domain Eukaryota; kingdom Metazoa; phylum Chordata; class Mammalia; order Primates; family Cercopithecidae; genus Rhinopithecus; species Rhinopithecus bieti. Next base: position 960,362 of record NW_016808980.1, read on the forward strand.
GACCTAGGAAGAACATATCCCTAAATCCATGCCTTTTTCTTTTCCTTCCTAAGGTACTGGAGCAGGCTGGGGAGGTAACGGGAGATAAAAATGCCTGGGCTGTAGTCTAAGCATCACCAGTCTCCCTTGGCTTTTGGCTCCTCCCTCAGTAATGTGGATGGATACTGCCTCTGGCTGGTGACCAGGCTGTGGAGAGTTAGATGAGACAACAGCACAGGTGAGTCAAAGTCCATGGGACACTCTAAAGCACTATCAACAATATAACAGTAATAATATTCAAATATTTACTTTGCCAAATGTGCTGCTCTGAACTTCATTTGTGCCCCTTCAAAATTAAGCAGAGGATTCCTGACTTCGTATTTTGTATTCTACTTTTATCAAATTTCTGCAGAGCTACAATTTGGGGGGAGGTGGGAGGGACAGAGATATGAAGAGAAAAGAGAATGTGGTGGTGGAAATAGAGTGGTTTTAAGTTAATGTGAAGGGGGAAAATCATGATCATCAAAATTAACCTTGGTAATCTCTTAAGAAAATAATAGCTGGCGGCCCGGCGCGGTGGCTTATGCCTGTAATCCCAGCACTTTGGGAGGCTGAGGAGGGCAGATCATGAGGTCAGGAGTTCGAGACCAGCCTGACCAACATGGAGAAACCCCAACTCTACTAAAAATACAAAAATTAGCTGGGCGTGGTGGCATGTGCCTGTGATCCCAGCTACTCAGGAGGCTGAGGCAGGAGAATTGCTTTAACCTGGGAAGCGGAGGTTGCAGTGAGCCAAGATTGCACCACTGTCCTCCAGCTAGGTGACAGGGCGAAACTCCGCCACACACACACACACACAAGCTTGCACTAGCCCAACAAAGCCAGTTTCCCCTCTATCACTGGGGCAGGCTACTATTTCTTTGGCTGAGCACAATATGAGGCTGTTCTTTGAATACAGGGCCCATGTCGTAAAAAAGGCACTTAATTACAATTGGCATAAGATGCTCACACAGTGAGACACACAGGAACTGAGAACAACTAAGGGACTGTGTGTTTTCATCCATTTCCAGCTCTCTCTGGGGAAGACCCTTGAATGGAAGGGAAGACTAATCTCTGCTGCCCACATGGTTAAGTTTTTTTTTGTTTTTTTTTTTCGAGACGGAGTCTCGCTCTGTTGCCCAGGCTGGAGTGCAGTGGCGCGATCTTGGCTCACTGCAAGCTCCGCCTCCCGGGTTCACGCCATTCTCCTGCCTCAGCCTCCTGAGTAGCTGGGACCACAGGCGCCCGCCACCACACCTGGCTAATTTTTTGTATTTTAGTAGAGATGGGGTTTCACCGTGTTAGCCAGGATGGTCTCGATCCCCTGACCTTGTGATCCACCCGCCTCGGCCTCCCAAAGTGCTGGGATTACAGGCGTGAGCCACCGCGCCCAGCCTTATGGTTAAGTTTTTATAAGCTGAATGTGCATATGAGGCCACTCCGATGTATGCAAATTTGAAATCATGCCCCACCAGGGCTTACTACTCTGGCACTTACTTTCTGATTAAATGTCAGGGAAGCCCGTGGGCTGCTAAGTGAGAGGAAGGGCCTGGTAACCAAGGGTCACTATTTGATGTGCTGCAATCCTGGCCAAGGCAGGAGGAAGTCACCTGTCATAACATGGGGATTCTGAGGATCTGTGGTGGGCTTTTCACAGTTCCACCCTCTAAAACATATGTAGATATCACACATTGCAGAACCAAAGGAAGTGGGAAGGCGGTGTAACCAAATGCTGAAAGCAGTGACCATAAAAAACTAAGTTCAGCCCTTACAGGAACTCAAAGGCTTCACAGCTGTTTCCTGGCAACCAGAAGCACAGATTAATCAAGCGCCTCACTCTAAACCTGACTAAGGAAGGCCGCAGGGCCCTGACCACACCTGGAAGACTTCTCAGGGTTAGAAAGCAGAGAGGCCTGCACACTCATTTTAGTTTAACCCAAGTAAGGTCTGCTTAGCACCCTGCACTCTTTTCACTGCCTAGGGACTCTTAGCACCCTGCACTCTTTTCACTGCCTAGGGACGAAGGTCAGATCTTGCCATACTCCTCTTTTTAAGACTCTTATTTATTCATTCAACAAATATTTACTGAATGCCTACTTCATACCAGATACTTGTTGGATGGCTTCCCCTCACACCAAGTCAAATCCAAAGCCATGTCTCTTCAACTCCTCTCTTTAACAAGCCTTGCTTGCACACTAAGGCCTTTTATCCTGTTCTTTCAACATGCCAAGCTCAGTCCCACCACAAGGCCTTTGCACTCACAGTCCACCCTCTCTCCTGCCTGTGACACTGTAGGGTTGGCTCTTTCCATTATTTCCCTCAGTTGAAATGTCACTTTCTCAGAGAAGCCTTCCCTGACCACCTCTCCAGACACTCTTTATCATATCACACAATTTCCTCCATAGCACTTACTGCTATCTGAAATTGTCTTATTTACCCCTTAACAGCCTTCTCTCCCTGACTCGAATGGAAGCTCCCGAAGGACACAGACGATGTCCGTTTTGTTTGCTATCCACAATGGGACATAATAGGCCGTCAGTAAATATCTGTTAAATAAACAGACAAAAAGAATTTTGGGAAGTCCATTTTAGGGCACCTCAAAGCCTGTTCTATGTTATCTAAACCATGCCAAATGCTCTTGTATTCCACTAGAGAGCAGCTGACATTTTATCTGATCACCATAGCCATTTACGAAGCACTCACTTTTTAACTGTCAGGGTCTCCAGAAGTTAGAATCGGGCAGCTGTTAACTCAGATTGTAGGTAGCCAACCCAGTGACTGCAAGCAGGGCTGAGCTGCAACAGCACCTTATTGCTGGCTACCGCCAGCACACTGGGCCCCTTGGTTCATTACGACCTGGTACGAGTGTTATTCTGGTGAGAAGTTTCCCCCAGCAGTCTGGCCTGACTCAGAATCTCTCTTCTGGGAGTGCCTGGGGCAGCGTCTTGGTAAACGAATTGACTCAGCACTGTTCCAGCTGAAACCAAAATCGAGTAGAAGGATTCATGGTCTCCGCTATGCTGCAAGAAGACCCCACTGTTTTAAATGCAAAAGGCAGCAGCTTCTGGTGGGTCACTTCAGTCAGATCCCCCATTTTCAATTTCTTTTATTGATGGTTGGTGGGAACCCCAACCATCAGACAAGTATGGCTCCTTGAGACCGCAGAGGAGCAACACTGTAAAGAATCTCCCTCACCCTGTTTCTCATGGATCACCAATTCCTTCCCAACATTGCCCCTGCTGTGGCCTTAAATACCCCAATGACTGCCGTACTCAGGTTGGTGTCCCTGCAGCCCCACAGTGGGGAACACTGTGGTCCTGTTTGCTTCCTCCATCAGAGGTAACCCATCTTCACCCCATCTGAGAGAACCTCTTTGGCCAACTTCACTGCCAGGCACCCGAGGGTGCAGCCTCACCCAAGAGTTTCCATTTTATCTATTCACCTCCCTACTCCCATCAGCCAGTGGGGAACTTCTAAGCTGAACCCACATATCTGTCCCAATTATCAAAGGAGTGGATGAGAGTGAGTGTCTCCACAGAAGAGACACTTCTAGGATATACTTCCCTCACTCAATTCAAAAAGAGGAGACTTTTCTCGTTTACAAGAAACATCTCTGGAACCCGACCTTTTCCACTCACTCATTTCAGGGGCTTCCCTCAGTTGAATCCCCACTCCCAAAGAGACATCCTCGGGGTTCCCAATTCACCTGTTCTTCCTCATTCAATATCAGAGGCTTCCACCAACTGCCCCAGTCGGACCTTGTCCCCTGAAACCGAAAATGGAGCAATCCATCTGTATCCTCGAATAGGAGACTGGTAATGATGGGGTCATTTCACTATCACTGCAATCAAGTCCCTCTGGCATCTGAATCCTTTCCCCACTGCTCTCACTTATCATGCGGAGATTCCCTTAATTATCCCCAAAAGCAGCCGCTCCAAGGCTCCTCCTTTCTAGTCAACACAGCTATTTCCTCGGCTAACCCCATCTCTAAAACTAACGCCGGAGCCGTCCCCTCAACCAATAGGGGATCCTCTCCAGTCACCCCCTCGGGATCCCGCTTCTTCCTCCCATCCAGCTTGAGGGGCTCCTCTGATGTCCCCTCCAGACATCCCACGGCCCCCCCTCAGCCGCACCCCTGGCACCCAGTATGGGACTTCCATTCGCTGTGGGGCGCCTCCTCCTCTAGGGAACCCCTTGATCGCCCCTTAAGAGTCGCCAGCCCCGGTCTCCTCAGGAGTGCCTCGGAGCTCGCTCCTCGCCCACTCCGGCTACCCCAGGTAGCGCAGCGGGGCCCTCACGCCTCCCAGGGGAGCCTTAGGGCCTCGCCGCGCCGCCCACAGGCCCCTCAGCCCCCCGCCCGTGCTTCCGGCCACCGCCTGCCGGTGGCTGCCGCGGAGCCCACCGGATACAGGCGGCGCGGGGACCCTGGCCCCCCTGCAGGAGCCTTTGACAGTCCCCAGCCCCCGGCCCAAGCCCATGCCCCTTCGGCCGGCCGGGCCCGGCGCCCCCGCTCACCCGAGCCCGTGGTGGCTGCCATCTTGCGTCGCTGTTGCTTGAAGGCCGGCCCCTTCTTCACCCCCCACCCGTACCCTGGCCCTGATGCGCAGGCGCGCGCGCGCGCACGCACAGACGCCGCCGCTGACGCCCGCTCTGGAGACCTGAGCGACCCGTGGCCGGGGAGGCTCTTTTCCTTCCCTTTTAGAGAAAGGAAATATCTGCGTGCTCGAGGGCTCAGCAACCTGCAAGTCCCCCCACATCGGGTGCGAGGGAGGTTGTGACGTGAGAAGGGCAGGGGTGACTAGGCTTGGGAAGGCGCGATTGTGAAAGAAAAAGAAAAGATAGCTTCAAACAAAAGCGCCGAATTCACTTGGGGCTTTTTCCTGTCTAGTTCCTATCTAGATCCTCACCACATCTCCACAAGGTCAGAATTAATGTGAAAAATGCAGCCGAGAGAGATTAAACGATTTATCTAAACTCAGCTGTTAAGTGGCAGAGACAGACAGAATTTTAACCTCCAGGTTCAAATTTGAATTTGAATCGTCACCCTCCAGGTCAGATGATCTGGCTTCTAGGATTGATGCTCCCCGGCCAGAGAAGGCTTGAAGTGGATGCAGCTAAATGATTTGGGGGCAGTAAGGTGGCAGGGAAAACATTTGCTAACCATCTGCCCAATTCATTCATTCGTTCATTCATTCATCCAACCGAACAAACATTAAGCACCTACTATGTACCAGACACTGTGCTAGGAGCTGGGGATGGATAGACATCTCTGAAGAAGCAAATCCCTGCTTTCAGGGGCTTACATTCTAGTCATAGACAGCAAGTAAATAAACAGGAAACTACAATTCTGATAGGCTAGAGATAAACCAAGAAAAGGGCAGCGGAGGATGGTCAGGAAGGGCCTCCTAAGGTGGTCGTATTTCAACAGAGACCCTAACAATGAGGAGGTAGAGGGAACAGCTTGTGCAAAGGCCCTCAGGAAATATTTTTGCAAATAAACCCAAGAAGTTACTCCTCCTATATTATAAATTGTCTGAGAAGCCCTTATATGGATGTAGACCCTGAAGCTGAGAGAGGTGAAGGGACTGGCTTAAGGTCACAGAGCAAAATACTGGCAGAAGGACCAGGACTCTAAACATAGAGGGACAAGGAAGCTGGAAGCCCTCACCCAGCACATCCAATTCATCACCTTTGTCTGACAACAATGCCTACTCTGCATCTCTCCCGCTCCATTCACTTCTCCACTCAGGACAAGCTGCCTTTATCTCCTACTTGGAAGACCCCAGCAGCTTCCATTCTCTCCCCCATGGTCCATTCTCTATATGAACCAACATCTGCTCAAAACACCCTCCAGCTAAAGCCTTCAGTGGCTCCCCATTCCCTCTGGATAAAATACAAACTCTACAAGTTGAGTGACCATAGATTATCACCTAATGAGGACGAGGACCTATTATAATCTCACCATGGCAAGTGGAAACCAGGGCTCTCCAGGGCAAACCAGGATGCCTGGACACCCTGTGTACAAGGCTTTGCACCCAGGGCTGGGACGAGGATGGGGCCATCAGATTTAACGGGGCTTTCACTCAGGTCCTGACTCTGCACTTGTACAGCCCTGCAGGTGAGTGACTCCTTAAAATCTGCACCCTAGGGCAGGGTGTAGTGGCTCATGCCTGTAATCCCAGCACTTTTGGAGGCAGAGGTGGGCGGATCACCTGAGGTCAGGAGATCCAGACCAGCCTGGTCAACATGATGAAACCTTGTCTCTACTAAAAATACAAAAATTAGCGGGGCGTGGTGGCAGGCGCCCATAATCCCGGCTACTCGGTAGGCTGAAGCAGGAGAATCGCTTGAACCCGGGAGGCAGAGGTTGCAGTGAGCCGAGATCGCGCCATTGCATTCCATCCTGGGCAACAGAGAGAGACTCTCAAAAAAAAAAAAAAAAAAAAAAAAAAAAAAAAAAAAAAAAAAAAAAAAAAAAAATCTGCACCCTAGGTCCCCCACTTGCCTCATCATAGCCTTGGCACAGCCTGCGCCTGAGAGTTTCTGTACCTCTGCAGCGACACTGGCCCTTTGCAAGCCCCCTGGAACGCAAGGCCTCTCTCCCACTTCAGGGGCTTTGCCTGTGCTGTCTCCACTCTTCAGTTCTCAGATCCAGCACCACCCCCTCAGGGAAGTCTTCCTCGATTCCTTCAACCACGTCAAATTCAGCTGTAATTAGCTCTCAAAGTGCCAGCACTAGCTACAGGTGAAGCAACTTGACTTTTCGTGTATCACGTGATACAAGTTTGCTTTGGGGAGCACAGAAAATACTTGCCCTGGACTTGGGGTCACTGTAAAGCATCAGTAGCAGGTGGAAGCATTTGGGTTCCTAAGGTGGACTCACTTTTGCAGTTAAATTTTCTAGGTTCAAGTCTTCCTTCATCACTTAGTGTGCTTTGTGACTTCAGGTAAGACGCTTGAACCTCTCCTGGTATCCGTTTCCCCTTCTATGAGGATAGCAGTATCAACCTCATAGGATTGCTGTGGAGATAAAATGCTTTCCTAAAACCCCTTGGCACAGGGAGGAGGAAGGGACGCTAGAAGCGCTGATATTTACCAAGCCGTTACATCCAGCTTTTAATCCTCACAACTCGATGCAGCAACTCCTGTGACTATCCCCGTTTTAGAAATGAGAAAACTGAGACTCAGAGCTAACAGGTGGAGGATGAGGATTAAAACACAAGCCTTTTATCCATGATGCCCGTAAATGTCTACTCGCATGGATTCCTTGGCTCTTGTAGGAAACTTCTGGCAAGTAAAATTGACAATAATAATTACCGTGCAGAGCTCATCGCAGGAAGAGGTTAAGCGGGACAGCCCGGGGCATGCTGGTTATTGTAGGCTGGCGTTGGCGCGGTGCCTGGTGGGAGTTGTAGTACGTCCCGCGCACACCCTCCCTCGAAGAGGCGCTGCCCCATTCCTGGACGTCACAACCGGTCCCCAGAGCGGGATTCCTCCCGGGGCCTGCGCCTGGTCGCCGCTGTGCGCTTGAGCTGATAAACTCAGCTGATGGGGATAAGAGTCTTGTTTTATTGGATTTTGGGGAAGATTAAAATGGTTAATAAAACTAGAGATTTTAGAAAAGCACTTGGCACTAAGTGCAATATAAGTATTAGCTGCTATTATTACTTAATCCTCAATGACCCTTGCAAAGTAGCTGTTACCATTTCCATTTGTGAGATGAGAAAACTGAGGCTTAGAGGAGTTAGATGGCTTTTCCAAGGTCACACAACAAGGAAGGAGTAAAATCAGTTTTGGAATCCAGTTCTCTTTATCCTGTGTCACCTGCTGACTCTCCTGTGATGAGGGAGGTGGAGCCTGGGAGGTTTTGAGCAAAATGTAGGCAGGTTTGCCTTTCTGCAAAGTGCATCGTGCTGCCATGAGGAGACAGGGTGAGGACACCCAACTGGGCAGCAGCAATATTGGTGGCAGGGAACCCAGAGAGGTGTGTTGGGCACTGTTTACTGACAGTCCAGTTGCCATGTCCCCACATGGCGGGGTGGGTGTTTGGAAACTTTGCCTCCCCTCATAAAAGCTGAAGAGAAGGTTGGGCGCCCTGGCTCACGCCTGTAATCCCAACACTTTGGGAGGCCGAGGCGGGCGGATCACCTGAGGTCAGGAGCTCGAGACCAGCCTGGCCAACGTGGCAAAACCCCGTCTCTACTGCAAATACAAAAATTAGCCGAGAGTGGTGGCTTATGCCTTTAATCCCAGCTACCTGGGAGGCTGAGGCACGAGAATCACTTGAACCTGGGAGGCAGAGGTTGCCGTGAGCCAAGATTGCACCATTGCACTCCAGTCTGAGCGATAGAGTGAGACTCCGTCTCAAACGAACAAAAAAGCTGAAGAAAAAGCCTATTTTTGTCCCCTTTCCTCCTTCCTACCATATGAGGTTGTAATGATTAGAACCAGAATCCTGCGTGATATCGCTGAGCTACTGAAGGAATCGTGGGGCTGCCCACCTGCAGACTTCTGAAGACGTGAGGTAATGTGCCTGTTGCTTAAGTTGTTCTTAAAGGTAGGTTTTTGTTACCTACCACCAAAAAGCATACCTAATCCATACAGGAAGCTGATGCAGTGGTTCAGTTGAGAGGCATATAGACCTGACTGTTCTGCAATGTTCATTCATGAACTCTGTTCTCAAGTGGGAAAACACTAGGGCTGGTTTGGAATCTCTGGGATGTGAAAGGCATGAGTAGTTTGAAAAAGTATATTCGAAAGGTGGAAAATCAAAAATTATATAATGTTATCCACAACCTTCATATTTCCTATTTATAGTTAAGGAAAACCCCCAACCTCTTGCTATAGTTTTTATAACATAAGCTACAGAAAGTAAAGCTGACAAATTGTTGACAGGAAGGGCTGTGGACTTGCAGAAGACAGAGAGGATAATCCCTGGGAAGGGATGTGTAGTTAACAGGGTGTGTGATGAAGCCAGGCATGGTGGCTTACACCTGTATCCTAGCACTTAGGGAGGCTGAGGCGGGTGGACCACCTGAGGTCAGGAATTCGAGACCAGCCTAGCCAACATGGTGAAACCCCGTCTCTACTGAAAATACAAAAATTAGCCGAGCGTGGTGGCTCATGCCTGTAATCCAGCTACTGGGGAGGCTGAGGCAGGAGAATCACTTGAACCTGGGAGGCAGAGGTTGCCGCAGCATTGCACTCCAGGCTGGGCAACAGAGCGAAACTCCATCTAAAACAAACAAACAAAAAAAACCCAACAGGATGTGTGATGCATTTGCTAGTGAAATTCTATGGCATATATGTGGAGTCATGGTTCCCTGAGGTGTGTCTAGCCATAGCGCTGAGACATCTTATTTAATGTCTGATGTAGTTTTGAAATATACAGTCAAAAAGAGGTGGAAGTGGGTGGGCAGGAGGCCTTGGTGCACTTCATTAACTCACTCTATCAGTGGACATCTCAGTTGTTTCCATTGGCTTCTTCTGATACAATTTTTATAATGTCTGAATTTTGTATTATATGTTACTTTTGTGGTCAGGGAAAAAGGAATGAAAACCAGGGGTCTGAGGCGGGGAGACAGGGGAATAAAAAGGATGTTTCCTTAATTTATAAAGAGCCCTTGCAACTCATTAAGAAAAAATAACTCAAAGATGACAGTTATAGCAAATATTTATTGAGCATTTGCCATATTCCAGGAACATGGTATTTTGTATATAATAATGTATTTAATCTTCACACCTATCCTATAAGGTAGGTACCATTATTATCCCCATTTTGCAGATGAGGAAACTGAGACACAGAACGGTTAAGTAACTTGCCCAAAGTCACAAGCTTGTAAGTGGCAGAACTGGGATTGGAATCCTACACTCTTAACCACTACTACCCTGCCTTCCAAGAAAAATAAGAAAAGGGCATGAACAGATGAGGAAATGCAAATGCATTTTAAACTCACAGTAAGATGCCCAATCTCACACAACATATTGTATTTCAGTGATTTGAAGATACACGTTTTTACTTTTTTTTTTTTTTTTTTTGAGACAGAGTCTCACTGTGTCGCCCAGGCTGGAGTGCAGTGGCACGATCTCAGCTCACTGCAACCTCCACCTCTCGGGTTCAAGCAATTCTCCTGCCTCAGCCTCCCAAGTAGCTGGGACTACAGGTGCCTGCCACCACGCCCAGCTAATTATTATTATTATTATTATTATTGTATTTTTAGTAGAGATGGTGTTTCATTATGTTGGCCAGGCTGGTCTTGAATTCCTGATCTCGTGATCTGCTCGCCTTGGCCTCCCAAAGTGCTGGGATTATAGGCGTGAGCCACCGCACCCAGCCACATTTTTACATGTGAACATCTCTGAAATCAGGATGCATCTTAGAATCAGTGACATCTTAGAATCAATGAAATACAGTAAGAGAAATGCAAATTAAAACCACCTATCAGATTGGCAAAGAACAAAACATTTGATAACATGCTGTGTTGGCAAGGGTGTGAGGAAACAGGGACTCTGAAAACTTGTGAACTTAAACCGGCATGGCCTCTGGAAGACAATTTGGTATGCACTATCAAAATTTAAAACACACTCATGGGTCAAGCCTGTAATCCCAGCACTTTGGGAGGTTGACGCACGAGGATTGCTAGAGCACAGGAGTTTGAGACCAGCCTAGGCAACAAAGCAAGACCCTCGTCACTAAAAATAATAAAAAAGATTAGCCCAGCATGGTGGCATCCACCTGTAATCCCAACTACTTGGGATGGGAGGCTGAGGGAAGATAGCTTGAGCCCAGGAGGCAGAGGCTGCAGTGAGCTGGGATTGCACCACTGCACTCTAGCCCAGGTAATAGAGCAAGACCTTGTCTCAAAAAAAAAAAAAAAAAAAAAAAAAAAAAAAGGCCAGTTGCAGTGGTTCATGCCTGTAATCCCAGCACTTTGGGAGGCCGAGGCGGGCAGATCATGAGGTCAGGAGATCGGGACCATCCTGGCTACAGGGCGAAACCCCATCTCTACTAAAAAATACAAAAAATTAGCCGGGCGTGGTGGTGGGCGCCTGTAGTCCCAGCTACTTGGGAGGCTGAGGCAGGAGAATGGCGCGAACCCGGGAGGTGGAGCTTGCAGTGAGTCGAGATCGTGCCACTGCACTCCAGCCTGGGTGACAGAGCAAGACTCCATCTCAGGAAAAAAAAAAAAAAAAGTCAGATCCATTCCATCCTGAAGTTGGAACACTATATAGCTGTAAAAAATAATAACATTTTGTGAGCACTATCTCCAAAATATATTAAGTGAAAAAAGGCAAGGTGCAAAACTGTGTGCATAATATCCTACATATTGTGTGAAAAGGAGTGGGGCAGACACACCCCTCTGCCTACATAAGGCATTGCAAGTGTCTTGTCAAGGTGATGGCCTCTAAGGAGGGGAACTGAGTACCTGAGGGAACATGAATGGGGAGCAATTTACTCTTCATTCTAGACCAGAGAGAGGTTGGTAACTTTTCTCTGTAAAGGGCCAGATTGTAAATATTTTAGGCTGTGTGGACCATGTGGTCTCCGATGCAACTATTCAACTCTGCTGCTGCAGTGCAAAAGCAGCCTTGGACAATGTGTAAATGAGGGGCATGGCTGTGTGCCAATTCAGGTTTACAAACTGGAATTTGAATTTTCTGTGTTAGGAAATATTGTTCCCCCTCCCTCAGCCATTTAAAAAATGCTCATGGCTGACATAGTGGCTCACACCTATAATCCCAGTGCTTCGGGAGGTTGAGGTGGGAGGATCACTCGAGGGCAGGAGTTTGAGACCACCCTGGGCAACACAGCGAGACCCCATCTCTTAGAAAAAAAAAAAATTAGCTGGATGTGGTGGTGTCCATCTGTAGTCCTAGCTACTCAGGAGGCTGAGGTGGGAGGATCTCTTGAGCCCAGGAGTTTAAGGTTACAGTGAACTGTGAATGTGCCACTGCATTCCAGCCTGGACAACAGAGCAAGACCCTGTCTCTAAAATACAAACAACCCACAAAAGCTTCTGAGCTATAGAAAAGCAAGTGGGCTGGATTTGGCCCACTGTCCAGGGTCAGCTGATCCATACTCTAGCCCCTTTTATATTATTTGATACGAGTCACTGCGCCTGGCACGATTCTTATTCTTTACCTATGCAAGCATTACCTATTGCAAAAAAAAAAAGTGTATATACATACATATATGTGTATATATGGGTAGCTTGAAAATATTTTTGGTTGATCAAAAGGGGGGTTGGCTGGTCGCGGTGGTTCATGCCTGTAATCCCAGCACTTAGGAAGGCCGAGGTGGGCAGATCGCTTGAGCTCAGGAGTTCGAGACCAGTCTGGGCAACATGGTGAAACCCTGTCTCTACAAAAAATACAAAAAGAAACTAGCTGGGGGTGGTGGCACATGTCTGTCATCCCCACTATTCGAGAGGCTGAAGTGGGAGGATTGCTTGAGCCTGGGAGGTTGAGGCTGCAGTGAGCGCAGATCATGCCACTGTGCTCCAGCCTGGGTGACAGAGCGAGACTCCGTCTCAGGGAAAAAAAAAAGGGGGCGGTGACGGAGTTGAAGTTGGGGGCAGGTGCCCTAAGGTGTGTGCCCAAGCCGCCTCTAAAGAACAGTAAGCACAGAGGGGTATTCAAGTTCACTACAGCTCCCCTGGTGGAGCCGGAAACCCATCTGTTAGCCCTGCATGCCACTACCCTGTGCCACCACTAGATAGCAGCACATGCCCACCTAAAACCAAGCCACCCTGCAGCAGCTGGGAGGAAGGCTGCAGGCATTTGGCCCATGCACCCATTTTGTTTTGCCCACAGTACGTTTTAAACACGGAGCCAGCATTTTTAAAGTTTAGATTTCTGGCTCCTGTTTAACCAACTGCTGTGAGTAGCAGCTGCCCTTTGGGCCTGATGTCTCCAGGTCATCCCAGTCCCCAGCGTCAGCGGCCCTTTTCTCAGGCATGCTGCATTGCCTCATAGTGGACACATTTCTCACCTGCCACTTGCCTTACCTCCCTCTCCACAATGGGAGCTTTAAAGCACAGGGGCTTTGGGTCAGACGCTGGCTCAAATCCTGATTCTGCCATCTACCAGCTCTGTGACCTTGGGCATATTACATGACCTCTGTGCCTCAGTTTCCCCATCTGCAAATGGTGCAAAGAGTACTCACTTCTCAGAGTGGCAGGGACTGCTTGACAGGACCGGTGCCAGAGCTCTCTGTACAGTCTGACGCAAAGTTAAGTGCTCAGTAATATTAAGTAGCATTTTTCCCTGTCTGGCCCTCATAGGCACTTGTTTGCAAGTCCCTGATCTCACAAGTGGCCCCAACACTCTCAGACCCAATGCAGCACACCTTCTGGTTTTGAGAAGGACTTTTTTTCCAGCCCCCAGGATGCAGAAGTGAAATGGTCTGAGTCTGAGGCCTGCTCTACCCTTACTACCTGTGGGACCTTGGGGGAGTCACTTTACCTCTCTGGACTCAGGCTTTGGGGTTTTGTCGGCTCCAGGGGAACTGACATAGATTGGTGGGGCCTGGAAACCAACACCACAGTCACGAGGCTACTCCTCTGGCCTCTAAAAGAATTTAGCTGCCTGTCCCATCCACCATTGACTTCTTTTTGTAGCAGTGCCTTAGGAAGTGGTGAGCACAACCCTGCAAATCCAGATGGACATTTTTCAGCCCTGGGCAACCAAAGCATTTCACCCCACTGGCCAATGTGATTGGTTCAGGGGTGGGCACATGACCCAGTCCAGACCAAAGAGAGCCTGCCTTGGGACTTCCACTGCAACTATTGGGAAAGCACTTTCAACTGAGATTGCTGAGCTGGTCTAGCAAGTCTCAACTCAGAAAAACAGAGCTTAGGGAGACCACGTTTTGATGAATCATGTGAGCCCCTGGGTCCTGCCAAACCTTAAGTCAGAACACCTGTGGACTTTTCCGTTTCATGAGCTGATACAATTATTTTAGCTGTTTGCTTTAATTTTCTGTCATTTATGAGTTGTCGAATTCTAATACCCTTCCTTGTGTGGTCCCCTCAGGCAGTCACAAAAGTCTAGTGGTGGGCAAAGGAAAATGGCATTATGGATCACATTTTAAAAAATAAATGTCATGGCTGGGCACGGTGGCTCATGCCTGTAATCCCAACACTTTGGGAGGCCAAGGTGGGTGGATCACCTGAGGTCAGGAGTTCGAGACCAGCCTGGCCAACATGCCGAAACCGCATCTCTACTAAAAATACAAAAATTAGCCGGGCGTGGTGGCGGGCGCCTGTAATCCCAGCTACTCAGAAATGTCATTGTCTGTGACTGCTCTGGAGTCCTTTAGGCATTTCCCTGTCCCCAACAGGCTTTCTTTTTTCTGGCTAATATTGCAGAAACTAGCTAGCCTAGACTAGCTATTGACTATGTCTGTAGTGTTCACTACAGAATCACAGTACCTAGTTCATAGGAGATGCCTTATAATTACTTATTCAACGAATAACAAGTTACTAATTTGTCTACAATGTCCTGACCAGGTGCAGTGGCTCATATCCCAGTACTTTGGAAGGCCAAGGTGGGAGGACCACTTGAGGCCAGGAGTTCAAGACCAACCTGGACAACATAGTGAGATCCCATTTCTTAAAAAAAAAAAAAATATATATATATATACCTAAGCCAGGTGTGGTGGCACGTGCTAGTCCCAGCCACTCAGGAGGATCATTTGTGTCCAGGAGTTCAAGGTTGCAGTAAGCAATTACACCTCTGCACTGTAGCCTGGGTGACAGAGCATGACCCTGTCTCTAAAAAAATAGTAATAAATACAAATAAATAAAATGACCAGCAGCTCCCCACTCACCTTAGCCTATAAGTCTCTGTATAACAAAGTCCATGTTTTCCCAACCTTGTCTTCCATTTTTTCTTAGCTCATTCTAGTCCAGCCACAGTGGCTACCTCACTGTCTCTTAAAATCTCAAGCTTGTTTTTTGTTTGTTTTTTTTCTGAGCGAAGTCTCGCTCTTATCCCCCAGGTTTGAGTGCAATGGCTCGATCTTGGCTCACTGCAACCTTCGCCTCCCGAGTTCAAGCGATTCTCCTGCCTCTGCCTCCCAAGTGGCTGGGATTAAGTCGTCTGCCACCATGCCTGGCTAATTTTTGTATATTTTAGTAGAGATGGGGTTTCACCACGTTGGCCAGGCTGGTCTCGAACCCCTAACCTCAGGTGATCCGCCCACCTCAGCCTCCCTGCTGGGATCACAGGTGTGAGCCATTGCGCCCGGCCCCAAGCTTGTTCTTGCCTCAGGGCCTGTGTACTTGCTGTCCCATAAAGAGGCCTCTTCCCTCACTTCTTTCCTGTCTGGCCTCCTCTCCTCCTCCAGGTCTCAGCTCAGAGGCTCTTCATGACCACTCTGCCAAAGCAGCATTGACCCTGCTTTTCCAATGTGGTTCTGTCCTGTTTGATTTTCTTCACAAACCACCACCTGAATTTCCATGTGCATTTATTTGTTTATTGACTCTTTCCCCAGGAGGTCAGCCCCACCAGGACAGGTCTTTGTTGGTTCTTTCACCGCTGTACCTGTGTACAGGAGAGAGCCTGGCACACACCAGGTGCCAGTGAATATTTGCAGACGGAAGTCACAAACAGGGATCAGCCATCGTTACTTTATCATCATGATCAATAAGAAAGACCACTGTCCTCACCCAATCCCCTCCAAAAGGCTTTGGAGCAGATGTCAACATTAATTCACTGTCTTAGGTGACAGGTCTCATCCTGAGGCCCGGGTTAGGGGGAGCTGGGAATGGAGTGTCGGGCCTCACGTCTCAGGCTCCTTGATAACCCCCCACCCCACCCAGCCAGGAAACACCACGAGGCAGCCAAGGTTAAGTAGACTCTTGCTGCTTTGTTATAAATATATTATGTACATCCAAAACATGACATTAAAATATTACTCCGTGTTACAGAAAAGATATTAAGGCTTTCTATTATTTACATTAAACAAGCAAGCACCTTTAAAAAAAAACAAAAACAGAAACAAAAAAGCCCTACTCTTCCTTCTCTGACATACTCTGGCCAGAGGGGATACTGTGTCCTCTTCCAAATAACCAAGACCCTCTGCAGGGGCTGTGCCCTGTGAAGATATCCTGGTATTGGTAACATCAGCTCTGGCAGGGTGGGGGCAGCAGAGAAGTAGGGGTCTAGACGTGGGCAGGAGGTTCCAGCCTCTTCTGGCCGGCTACCCTCAGACCCCTGCTGAGCTTCGCCATCCTTGGGGGACAGGCTAGGCTGAAGGTGGTGGCTGGGGCTGTCCAGCCTTCCGGGGTCAGTATGCAGGGCCGTGGCAGAATAATGCTCCGCGACGCTTAGGTGTGCCTGGGGGCTCCCCAGACCACTGGGGCCAGACAAGGAGGGAAAGATAGAGGCAACTCAGTGGCCCCAACGCCAGCCACACTGAAGGGCTGCCCAGCAGGGCAGGGGCGGCAGGCGTGCAGGGAGTGGATAAGCCTCCTCTCTACCAAGGGAGGCTGGCAGAGTCAGGCTTGTAGACAGAGCAGCTCAGGTGGCTGAGGAGGGGCCGAGGAAAAAAAACAAAAAAAGGAAATTAAAAATCAGTGGCTCAAGTATTCTGTGTCATGAGGGGTGGGCTGGGGGTACCCGGGCCCAGCCCAGGAGATGTCCTCTCCATCTGGAGGGGCCAGCTCGAAGAGGCTGGAATTTGGCAGATGGCTTCGGTTTGGGGGCTAGGGAAGGTTGGCAACCAGGTAGCAGGCTCAGAGAAGTTATTTGATCTTCTGGGCCCATTTCATGTCATCTGCCCGAGGCTTCTCGCCCGTCAGGCCCTGGATGAGGTCCTCCAGGCGTCGCCAGAAGCCTATCTTCTCCAGAGGGTAGTTGAGCCAGCCTGCAGTAGAAATGGCAGCGGGAGATTGAATGGGAGAGAGAGTCAAGGGGACATTGGGAGAGAGCTGACCTTCACTGGGCTGGAGGGGCCCAATGAGGAGTGAGTCAGTACAGGATAGGACAGAGGGACCAGCCAAGGAAGTGGAAGTAGGGGCCTCCCAACAATGGGCCTGGGGCTACTCAGGCCTCCAACCCCCATATTCATCTACTTTCTTACTATATACCAGGCACTTACTTATATTTGAGTACTTACTACATACCAGGCACTGTGGTGGCCTTATCACTCAGCTCAAATGCTACCTCTGCCAGGAATCCTTCCCTGAGCACCCACTCAAGCAGCACCCCAGGTTTCTCACATTACCCTTTCTTTTTTTATTTTGAGACAGAGTCTCACTCTGTCCCCAGGCTGGAATGCAGTGGCGTGATCTCAGCTCACTGCAACATCCACCTCCCAGGTTCAAGCAACTCTCCTGCCTCAGCTTCCCGAGTAGCTGGGACTACAGGCATGCACCACCACGCCCAGCTAATTTTTGTATTTTAGTAGAGATGGGGCTTCACCATGTTGGCCAGGATGGTCTCGATCTTTTGACCTGGTGATCCGCCCGCCTCAGCCTCCCAAAGTGCTGGCATTACAGGCGTGAGCCACCGCGCCCGGCTCTATTTCTTTTCTTTTCTTTTCTTTTTTTTTTTTTTAATACAGATGGGTCTTGTTTTATACAGGCTGGTCTTGAACTCCCGGGCTCAAGCAATCATCTCGCCTTGGCTTCCGAAAGTGCTGGGATTACAGGCGTGAACCACCATGACAGGCCACCCTCTTTCATTTCTTTATAGCCTTTATGATAACCTGTAACCATCTTCGTTAATTCTCTATTTTCCTGTTCTGTGTTTGTTTACCCCCCAATCCCCAAATGGAACATCATCCCCAAAATGCAAAACACCATTCCTTTCACTGCTGATCCTCAGTGCTTAGAATACAGCCAGGCGCAGAGTAAGTGCTCTATAAATACTGCTCACAATCTTACAGCCTTCCAGCTCACCACGAGGTAGATACTAATATCAGTCCCATTTTCCAAATGAGCACACTGAGGCTTAGAGAAGAGTTTCCCAGTTAGCAGGTGGCCAAACCAGGATTGGAACCCAGGCCTGCCTAAGTAGTTAACCCATCTCTTAAATAGCCTAAATTCTAATCCCTCCACCTGCCCTCCGAGGAGCACAAGTTGAGAACATGAAAAAGAATTTTTTTTTGTGGTTCTCAATTCTGTTTCCAGAAAGACTTCAAGAAAAATAGTAGCTGTAATTTATCAAGTACCTACTACACACCAAACACTGCATTTGCCATTCCCACTATGGCCCTAAGAAGGTGATATATGAAGGAGGGGGCTGCAGTCCTCCTTTGTGAGGAGAAAAGCAGTCCCCAGGGAGGTTTATGAGTTTCCTAAAGGCGCATATGGAGAAGCTGGGAGTTAGGCCTGAGGTGGCCCGACCTGATACCTTGAAAGCAGCCCAGCTGGCCCCAGAGAAACCCCCCGTTCACCTCACTGCTTTCGCACTGGCCGCTAACTGAGCGGGGCATGTGGGCCTCCTTTCCCTTCTTCCACTGCACCGGGCATGTTCCTGCTTCTGGCCTGCGTGCTTCCTGTTTCCTTTGCTGTAATCTGTGCCCATCTATCTGCAGGGCCCTCCCACACTTCTCTCCTCCCTCTTCCATTGCTCTGCCCCCAACTCCACTCCAGTCAGGAGCCTCTGCCATTCCGGAAACACACCAAGCAAGCACAGGCCAGCCTCAGGGCCTTTGCACCTACTGTTCCTGCTGCCTAGAGTGCCCCCACAGAGGTCTGCACAGCTTTGTCCCTCAGCTCCTCAGGGTCTTTGTTCAAGTGTCACCTTCCCTGACCACCCCATTTAAGAGGTAAAGTCCCCCAATTCCTTCTCCCAGCCCCTGCTTTATTTTCCTCCATAGCAGTTAGCACCATTAGCTGCATTACATATTTTATTAATTCGTTCCAGCTCCCTCACTAGATGGTGAGTGCCACAAGGGCAAGGATCTGTGCTTTTTTTTTTTTTTCGAGACAGTCTCGCTCTGTCACCCAGACTGAAGTGCAGTGGTGTGATTTCAGCTTACTGCAACCTCCGCCACCCAGGTTCAAGCAATTCTCTTGCCTCAGCCTCCTGACTAGCTGGGAGTACAGGTGCCTGCCACCACGCCCAACTAATTTTTGTTTTGTATTTTTAGTAGAGACAGGGTTTCACCATGTTGGCCAGGCTGGTCTCCAACTCCTGACCTCAAGTGATCCACCCGCCTTGGCCTACCAAAGTGCTGGGATTACAGGTGTGAGCCACTGCACCCGGCTGATTCATGCTATTTTGTTTGCTGCAGGAGCCTAAGCCCAGAGCACTGCGGCATGTGGTAGGTACTTAATAAATACGGGATGATGAGTGGCTGGAATCACAACGCCATGAAGTCGGGGGAGAGGGCTTTGTCTGTCTTATTTACTGTGTCCTCAGCACCTAGAATAGTGCCTGGCACACAGCAGGTGCTCAATAAATGCACGATCTGAGAAACTGTTCCAGAGGGCAAGGACTGTGTGACCTCCCGCTGTGATCTCTGCCCCTCTGACCCCGAAGATGGTGCAGTGGTTGGGGTGGGGAAAGCCCATTCCACGCCACCGGTGGCCGCACCTGTGGTGATGCAGAAGTAGGTCTCGTGGGGTGAGACATGGTGGATGCGATGGTGTTTACGTGGCAGGATGACATGCCAGTCCTGCAGGAGAGTGACCCAGCGTGGCAGCCCAAAGTATGTGTGTGACCACTTGTGGATCTGGTTGGTGAAAGTGCCGAAGATGATCAGGCAGAAGACGAAGCACTCCCAGGGGTATAGCTGCTCCAGGGCTTCTGCAGGTTGGGGAGAGGGGGGCTGGCACAGCTGTCACTCGGGATGGGGAACCCACCCCAACAGGCCCTTACCACCTGCCCCTGGGCGGCTCCTGCGCTGGGCAAGCACCCAGGATTCTCTCCCACCCCCTGCAGGGTCACAGGAGAGCTCAGGTGCAGCCCTGGGCTTCAGACTTTCCTCCTGCTCAGGAAGCAGGCATAATGGCATAATAGGATAATGGCGTAAGCACGGCAATGGCTAGGAATGTGGACTGCAGTCAGCTGGAGCTGGGTTCCGACCCCTGCCGACATTTCTTGGTGGTATGAGCTAGGGTCGGTGACTCCACCTCTTAGAGGCTTAGTTTCCCCATCAGGAAAATGGGAATGATGACTTCACTCAGGTTCCCTAGAAGCGGAGCCTGAAACAGGTTCTTGTATATGTGATTTATCAAGGGAGCCTCCAGGAAAAAACCTCAAAGGGAAGGAGGGAAGCAATATATGGCATGGGAAGAGCAGAGCGAAGATGGGGTGGGCGTCCTATCTCAGCCTGTTCCTGCAAGGAACTCTGAGGCTCTTTAGAATTAGACCCACTCAGAGGCAAAAGGACTGCTTCGGAGGCATTTTAGTCACTGGCTCCAGCCTTATCCCAAGGGGAGAGGTGGCACCTCCCCTCCATCCCTGGAGAAGCTGGGAGCTGTCAGCAGCCACCTCTCACAGAAGCAGGGGATGGGTGCACCCCCAGGGGGAAGGGGATGGGCAGGGTGCCACAGCACCCACTACATGGCACTACACATCCTCAGCACCTCTACCCATGGGAGGCTGCCTGAAGAACCAATGGGTGTTAAGGTGCCGGAAAAGGACCAGGCCCCACTCTACCTCCATCTGACAGATAAGGCAACTGAGGCTCAGAGTGGTGAAATCACTTACTTTGGGATAAGTCTCTCTAAAAATAGGCAGGCCCTGTTTTCACAGCCTAGACGTTTTCCACTAGGCCACAGTAGTAAAACCCCAGAAGCCCTGCCAGGCAGGTAACACAAATGAATATGGGGACGTTGGTAAACCAGAAAGACGCGTCCTGTTAAAGGCAGTGGCTGCAGCTCAGCTCCCACCCAGTGAGGCCAGGTGGGAACATGGACCCAGAGGGGCCAGAGCAGATTGTGCAAGAGAAGCTGGAAACCCCGATCTTTATGTCAGCTTTCCTGATTTTACATGAAGACAACGAATGAAAACTCGTTTAAAACACCATAAGGAGCCAAACACATAAGCCCCAGAAGGCTCCTGGGGGTGGGCCTCTGCCCCCAAGACCCCCTCCTAGCCCACCACTAGTTGGGCGTCTCACCAGGGCTGTGGGTGCGGAATTTGTAGGCCATGTTTAGCAGCGGCAGCAGTGTCACCAGGCAGTTGTCCCCATTGGTTTCGATGAAGTCGTGCCGTGTGATAGCTGTCGGGTCAATGTGGTGCTCCCGGAAGGGTCGGATGAAAGCCTGGAGTTGAGGGGGACACAGCTCCAGCAGTCAGCCTAAGGTGGTTAGCTGCTCTCCACGGCCCCCTAAACACACTCACCTTGGGCTCACCTCCCACCTTTGCTCCTAAGTTCCCTCCACCCAGGATGCCTGAACATTCCCGCCCCGCCCACTGCTGGACACAGACCCCACCCAGCCTTTGGGGAGATGAGCCGAAATGACCCTGGAGGGACTCTGGGTTGGCACTGTTTGTCTCTGGGCCTCAGTCTCCCTACCTGTGCTGTGAGGGGGCTTGGAGGCAACCTCTGCCTTTACTCCCCAACCCAAGGCAGTTGAGGAGGTCCCTCCAAGTAACAGGTGGGACCCTCCGGACACCTTGCACCTCCTGGGGTAACAGCCTCTCCTCCTTAGTCCAATCTCTTCAGACAGGGCTGACCCCGCCCCCTGGCTGAGAAAGAACATGTGACCAGGCCCGGCCAATCACAGCATCTCTTCCCTCTGGCCATTGACTGCCTGATGGCCCAGCAGGTGACCCAATCTGGGCCAATGGGAGTGAGCCATGGGACTTCAGTTGTCAGAAACTACGGGAAGGAGAAATGCTGTTCTTCCGGGAGGACAGTTCTCTTTTCCTGGAAGCTGGAAGGATGGGTCTCTGGGCGGTGAGAAACCACACACACTGGCCACCTCATGAGGGGAAAGTAGAGACAGAGATGGAGGAAGACAGAGCCTGAAGAATGTGCTCTCTTTGTCCTACTGGATGCAGCCATACCTTAATTTGGCTCTAACCCTGAAATCTTCAGTTACATGAATCAGTACTCTTGTTTGCCTAAGCCAGTTTAGATTTTCTGTCAAAACCAAAAAAGTGTGACTAATACAGGATAAAATGAAGTTAAAACAGCAAGGAGCAGCAGGGGAGACAACGGAAAAGCAAGACACCCCCAAATTCAGGGGTTCTGGTGAGGCAGGCACATATCTAAACTCTTGGACCATTGCAAGCCTGACGCTTTTGCTTCCAAAATCCCAAGGACTCCTGTTCTAGTCTTGCAGGACAGGGGTAAGGGACAGGCTGGGATGATGGTTCCCATCTTTCAGATAGGGAAATAGTCTCAGAGAAGAAAGATGACTCACCCAAGGCCATACAGCCCAACCTCCTTCTTGAGGACATGGTTAGGTCAACATACTCACCTTCCCCACAATGGGCAGCTCCACGGAGCCCCATGTGTCAGCACCCCAGTGTACCAGGCCAGACAAGAAGTCAGCAATGAGAGCCCCTGCAACTGTGGACAAGAAGGGGGTGAGTGAAGGGACATCCCTGCACCCCCCCAATCAGAATCACTCATTCATTTACTCACTTGCCTGCTCATTCATTTGTTAGGAGGGGAAGGTGTCCCTTCTTCTCTAGTTGGGATGTTTTCTTCCCTGAACATGGAACCTCAGGCGTAACACTCCTGCCTGTCACTTGCTGTGCCCCAGGGGAGATGCCAAGACTCATGTGCCTGGAGAGTCTGGAGAGCATAAACTGGGCATGCCAAGATCAGTCCAACCTTTCCCTATTAGGAGCTGGCTGTGCCCTTCTCTCTGCCCCACATAGGGAAGTCTGCTCTGCACCAGTGCTGCCTGGAACTGGAGCAATGTCCTTCTGGGTTTGGTGTTAGAAAGAAAGTACCTTGGCCAGGTGCGGTGCCTTACACTTGTAATCCCAGCGCTTTGAGAGGCTGAGGCAGGCAGATCACTTGAGGTCAGGAGTTTGAGACTGGCCTGACCAATATAGTGAAAACCCGTCTCTACTAAAATTACAAAAATCAGCCAGGCGTGCTGGCATGCGCCGGTAGTCCCAGCTACTTGGGAGGCTGAGGCAGTTGAATCACTTGAACCTGGGAGGCGGAAGTTGCAGTGAGCTGAGATCGCACCACTGTACTCCAGCCTGGGCAACAGAGTGAGATCCCGTCTCAAAAAAAAAGAAAGAAAGTACCTTACCTGCAGATAGAAGCCTCGCTGCTCCACCCCCACCCCTCCAGCTTTTATCAGCAATAAACATGATTATTTGGTCTCCAGCAGCCTTTTCCTTGTTTCTGTTCTCAATCTGTTCGGAACTTGAGTAGGTGCCCTCAGAGACTCCAACACCATTCACTCACTTCAGGGTTCAGTAGATATGGACTCAAATTCCAGTTCTCGCACTCACTAGCTGTGACGTTGCATATGTTATTTAGCCTCTCTGTGCCCAGCTTCCTCTTGTAAAATGGGAATGACGTGACTGGGCGCGGTGGCTCACTCCTGTAATCCCAGCACTTTGGGAGGCCGAGGCGGGCGGATCACCTGAGGTCAGGAGTTCGAGACTAGCCTGGCCAACATGGGGAAACCCCGTCTCTACCAAAAATACAAAAATTAGCCAGGTGTGGTGGCACACGCCTATAATCCCAGCTACTCAGGAGGATGAAGCAGGAGAATTGCTTGAGCAGGAGATGGAGGTTGCAGTGAGTCGAGATTGTGCCACTGCACTCCTTCCTGGCCAACAGAGTGAGACTCTGTCTTGAAAAAAAAATAAAATAAAAGGGAATGATGCTAACATTTATGAGCACTTTCTCAATGCCAAGCACAAGTGCTTTACAGGCTAAATGAATCCTCACCATTTGTTGGAAATTGGAAGCATTTTTATTCCCACTTTATAGAGGTGGAAACTGAGGCTTCCACCCCATGCCACCTCCCATCACTCTCCTCTTTCACTGCAGCCCAGGCCTACTTTATCACCTTTCCCTTGTATGCCTCTGTGTCTTTGCATTTGCTGTTCCCTCTGCCTGGAACATTCTTTCCTAAGATGCAACACAGCTTACTTCCTCACCTCCTTCAGATGTTTACTCAAATGTCCTCCCTGGACACCTGATGGAAAATTGTAACCACCTCATCTTCCAGCATTTCCAATCTCCTATGTATATTGTTCTCCAAGCACTCAGCACCTCTGACTGCTCTTTTGCTGGTGTATTTTCTCCCCCAACAAGGAGGTCGGCTCCACCATGGCCAGGGCTTTAGTCTCTTGTTTGTGGCTGCATCCCAGCTCCTGGCACCTATTCAGAACTCAGTAGAGCACTACTAAGTGCAGTGTTTGGCACACAGTAAGCCCTCAGGCCATATGATTGTTGCTGTCATTTAGTCAATCAACTAACACTCCACAAAGGCCTACTGTGTGATAAGCTCTAGGGACAGAAACATGTCAGACACTAAACTCATGTCTATGGGAACACTGTAAAATCCAGCAGAGGATGAAGGCGGCTGTGAGTGATGACACGTGCAGCCCCCTGGCTCATGGGGCTTCAGATAAACCCCTCCCCAGACTCAGTTTGTCTGTGTCAACTGGTTGTCCGAGGTTCTGAGTTCTGCTGGTGCCCTCAGCCCCCTGGTGACAGGGGACCAGGGTCTTGGGGTACTGTAGAGACTTGCAGAAAAGCCCTGGATGCCTCCTGGGTGAGACTTGTGGTTGAAGGGACAAAAGTAAGCACGCAAGTCACTGTGAATGTGCAATCCTGACGTCCGGGCCCGGGGTGAGGGGCAGCCGCTGGGCGCAGACTTTCTAGAGGCCCTGTGGTATCCATCACAGGTGCCAAGCACAGGAGGGGTGGTGGGGGTGGGGGCAGCACAGCTTCATGCAGGCACCTGCAAGTTCCTGGTGATAAGGGTGGGAGGGCAGGTGGGGACAGGTGGCAGCTATACCTCCTGGCACACAGACGCCTCAGGACAGGCTGAAGGGTGTCACTGCATAGTGGCTGGGCTGAGGTAAAGGGGCTGGGACTCAGCAAGGCCCCAGAGCCTGTGCACCCAGTGCCCCTGCTCTGGACTGGGCAGTCTCTGCTCCTTGGTGATGGGGAGGGTGGACCCAGGCCAGGGGCAGGGGAGGGGGTGTCGAAGGCAAGGAAGGTTGAAGCCCGAGAAGGGCTTCTGGATTTTCTGTTCCTCTACCCAGCACCCCACCCCCACTCCAGATCCCCTGTGCTGGCTCCTCCTCAGTCATCTTGCGCAGAGCGAAGGTCAGCCAACCCTTCTGGCTAAAGCCATCCTTCCGGGCAGCTGCTCTCGCTCACATCTCCCTGCTTCATTTATTTCATGGCACTTGTCATACCCTGAGATGGCCTCATTTGTCATCCCTTCTTGGATGAAGAAAGAGGCCTGGAGAAGTTGAACCACTGCCTCCCAGTCAAGTGGCCTGGAAGTGGCAGTTATGGGATGCGAAGGGGCCTGTCAACCTGCCTCCAAAACCAGCACCCTTTTGTGTCCTTAAACTGCACTGCAGCAGGTCCACGGCATTATTACAGCCCCTACTGCATACTTTGGGATGTGTATGCACTGCCTCTGTGTATGCACTGCCTCTGTCTACCAGCAGGGACAAAAGGCCATGTGGCCAAGAGGTATGACAGAGCTAGATCAAGTGTTGGGGGCCTCAGCATCTTTACTTGCTTAATGAGGTCAACTGAAGTATCTTGAGGTCCTGTCCCCATAGCTCAGCCTAATGACATCTCTAAATGCTGCCTTCAGGTCGGGCTGGAGTGCAGTGCAGAGTTGCAGAGCTCGCACCTCCCAGCACTTTGGGATTCCAAGGTGGGCGGATCACCTGAGGTAGGGAGTTCAAGACTAGCCTGGCCAACATGGTGAAATCTTGTCTCTACTAAAAATACTAAAAAATTAGCCAGGGATGGTGGTGGGCACCTGTAATCCCAGCTACTCGGAAGGCTGAGGCAGGAGAATGGCTTGAACCTGGGAGGCGGAGGTTGCGGTGAGCTGAGATTGCACCACTGCACTCCAGCCTGGGTAATAAGAGCAAAACTCTGTCTCAAAAATGAATGAATGAATGAATGAATGAATTCTGTCTTCATGAAAGAAATAGCTACAGAGGAGAAGTGACTAGATATCATAAGGGTAAGGCCTTACAAGGGATTCAGAGTTCAGGTTCCTTGTTCCCCGAGTTCTGGGCTCCTGATGAGATGGGGACAAGCCCCTTCCCCTCCCTAAACCTTGGCTCATTTTACGTTATAATTGAATATAACCTATAAACAGTAAAGGCCATAGGCCTTACACAGCTCACAGCCTTTTTACGCATAGACACACCTGTCTGACCACCCCCCAGGTTAAGATAGAGATTCTATACCTACATAGAATATAAGGGGTTGGCAAACTTTCTTTAAAGGGTCAGGCAGGCCGGGCGCAGTGGCTCACACCTGTAATCCCAGCACTTTGGGAGGCTGAGGCAGGAGGATCACTTGAGGTCAGGAGTTTGAGACCAGTCTGGCCAACATGGTAAAACCCCGTCTCTACTAAAAACACAAAAAAATCAGCTAGGTGTGGTGTCGCGGACCTATAGTCCCAGCTACTCAGGAGGCCGAGGCAGGAGAATCGCTTGAACCTGGGAGGCACAGGCACAGTGAGCAGACCTCGTGCCACTGCACTCCAGCCTGGGCAACAGATGGAGACTCCATCTCATGAATAAATAAATAAATGGACAGTAAATATTTTGGGCTTTGCAGGCCAGGCAGTCTCCACTGCAGCTCCTCGACTCTGCAGCTGTAGTGTGAAGGCAGACATCAACAGCATTCCCAGGATACTTGTTTACAAGTATTTTTGGTCCTCAGGCCATAGTGTGCTGACCCCTGATAGAAAGCATTTCCAGGCCACGTGCGGTGGCTCACGCCTGTAATCCCAGCACTTTGGGAGGCCGAGGCGAGCGGATCACCTGAGGTCGGGAGTTCGAGACCAGCCTGACCAACGTGGAGAAACCCCATCTCTACTAAAAATGCAAAATTAGCCAGGCATGGTGGCGCACAGCTGTAATCCCAGCTACTCAGGAGGCTGAGGCAGGAGAATCGCTCGAACCCAGGAAGCGGAGGCTGTGGTGAGCTGAGATCATGCCATTGCACTCCAGCCTGGACATCAAAAGCAAAACTCCAGCTCAAAAAAAAAAAAAAAAAAAAAAAGAAAGCATTTCCAGCTCCACAGCTGGCTCTCCTGTCCCCCTAAGCTCCCTTCCGACCCTGTTCCATGCAACCATAGAGCTGCCTCCTTCCAGCAGGGGCTGATTTTGCCTATTCTAGAACTTTACGTAAACGAATTCATATGGTAGGTGCTCTTTGGAGCCTGGCTTCTTTTACTAGTGTAATGCTTCTAGCGTGAGCCATGCAGTCGTGCGGATCAGCAGTGGTTCATCATTTTTAGGGCTGAGTATCCCATTATCTGGATGTACAATGATGCATTGATCCACCTGGCCATGGTTGGCCATGTGGGCTGTTTCCAGTTTGGGGTTGTTTTGAATCTGCTGCAGTGAATATTGGCGTACAAGTCTATGGGTAGACATCCACCCTCATTTACTTTGGGTTAAGATGTCAACTACTTTTTAAAAAAAAAAAAACAAACCAGATATTTATTGAGTCCTTATAACTACCAGGCTCTGTGCCAACGCCTTAAATGTTTTATCTCCTTTAATCCCTGAATGGCACCAAGGCCTTGCTTAGGCCACATCTTATCTCTTTACTGATTCTAAACACTTAATCCTCACAGATAATGAGAAAGATGAGAATAATAAAAATGATACAGATGAGAAAACAGTACTTGGGTTAACACTGTGTACTGGGGCTTTGTGAAGTGTTAAAAAGTGCATCACTGAGAGCATAACTTGCCATTCCTTAAGTGTGGGCTGTGTACAGCGACCTCCTTCCAAAGAGAGCACAGTATGAAAAAGGAGGGAGGCCGGGCATGGGGCTCACACCTGGAATTCCAGCACTTTGGGAGGCCGAGGCGGGTGGATCACTTCAGGTCAGGAGTTCGAGACCAGTGTGGCCAACATGGTGAAACCCCATCTCTACTAAAAATACAAAAATTAGCCAGCCATGATGGTGTAGGCCTGTAATCTCAGCTATTTGGGAGGCTGAGGCAGGAGAATCACTTGAACCTGGGAGGAGGAGGTAGCAGTGAGCCAAGATCATGCCACTACACTCCAGCCTGGGTGACAGAGTGAGACTCTGTCTCAAAAAAAAAAAAAAAAAAAAAAAAAAAGGGGGGAAGGCTGGGTGCATTGGCTCACGCCTATAATACCAGCACTTTGGGAGGCCAAGGTGGGAGGATTGCTTGAGTCCCGGAGTTCAGTACCAGCCTGAGCAACATAGGGAAACCCTGTCTGTATATAAAATAACAAAATTAGACAGGTGTGGTGGCACGTGCCTGTGGTCCTAGCTGGAGGCTGAAGTGGGGAGACGGCTTGAGCCTGGGAGGTTGAGGTTGCAGTGAGTTGTGATCGAGTCACTGCACTCCAGCCTGGGTGACAGAGGAAGATTTCATCTCAAAAAAAAAGGCGGGGCAGGGGGAGCAGAGTAACTTTTGTTTGTTGTTTTTTTGAGATAGACTCTCCCACTGTGGCCCAGACTGGAGGGCGGTGGTGCCATTCACAGCTCACTACAGCCTTGAGCTCCCATGCTCAAGCGATTCTCCCACCTCAGACTCTCGAGGAGCTGGGACTACAGGCATGCGCCACCACACCCTGCTGATTTTAAAATTTTTTTTATAGAGACAAGGGTCTCACTATGTTGCCCAGGCTGACCAGTGAACTCCTGAGCTCAAGCAACCCACCCACAAATCCTAAAGTGCCTCCCAAAGTGCTGGGATTACAGGCGTGAGCCACCGCGCTCAGCCGAGACTTGACTGTGGGGAACTCTGGCATCTGCTACCTTAGCCAGGGGATCAAAGTCATCACAGTGATAAATCATGTTGACTGTACTTTTGCTATGATGTGATGAAAATGGCACTTCACCTCTGAACTCTTCCTCCTCATAACCCGTAACCCCAGTCCAATCATGAGAAAAGCATCAGACAGATACCAACAGAGGGGCAGCCTACAACACACCTGACTAGCACTCCTCAAAACCGCTAAGGCCAGCCGGGTGCGGGAGCTCACGCCTGTAATCCCAGCACTTTGGGAGGCTGAGACGGGTGGATCACGAGGTCTGGAGATTGAGACCATCCTGGCCAACATGGTGAAATTCCATCTCTACTAAAAATGCAAAAATTAGCCGGGCGTGCTGGCGCGTGCCTGTAGTCCCAGCTACTCGGAAGGCTGAGGCAGGAGAATCGCTTGAACCCGGGAGGCAGAGGTTGTGGTGAGCCAAGATTGCGCAATTGCACTCCAGCCTGGCAACAGAGCGAGACTCCAGCTCAAAAAAAAAAAAAAAAAAAAAACCGGACAAGAGGATCCTAGAGGGGACATGACAACTAAAGGCCATGTGATACCCTGGATGGGATCCAGGTACAGAAGAAGGACATTAGGGAAGAACTAAGGCAATGTGAATAAGCCGTGGACTCCAGCTCATGATAATGTATCAACACTGGCACACACTGTAACAAATGTGCGCCACTAATGTAAAATGTAAGATGTGAATAACAGAGCAAACTGTGTGCCCCAGGCATATGGGGACTCCGTACTATCTGCCCCATCTTTCTGTAAATTGAAAACTTGTTCTAAAAAATAAAGTCTACTTTTCAAAAGGTGCACAATCTCACTTCATGTCCATGGTAACAAGCCCACCCCATACTGACCTTCCAGAGGAGGGTAAGGACTCCCCGAGGTCACAGGGTGGCAGGAGCAAGGCAGGGCTGCTGGTGAGTAGCCAGAGCCTCACTAGAGTCATTCAGGATGATGCAACCTTAGGGTTAGGGTTAGGGAGCCTTCGCACCCAGGTATGGAGAATGGAGACATTTACCTCCCTTAACTATGAGGAGTTACTAAACTGGGCCGCTGGGTAAAGAGCCCAGTGCATCCCACGACACAGCACGCATTCCCCACAACGCAGCTCCTGTGAGCTCTCTGCTGAGCCTCAGTCTTGCCATCGGTCCAATGGCCAAGCGCTGGCACCCACAGGCTGCCCAGCAGGGAGGGATGTGTGCTTTGGACAGAAGTCAGTAATTATTTTAGAAGACGAGGAGCCCTTCCCCTGGCTCTGTGATCTTGCGGCCTCTGCCGGTGGCAGTGACTCCAGGCTGCTGTCTGAGGCTGCTTTAATGGGGGCAGGGGTGGCAGACAGGCACACAGAAGCCTCTTTGTCCCAGCTCTGGGGTGGTGGCGATTGGGAGCCGGCTCCCCTGGGGGCAGCTTCGGCTTGGTTACCACCCCTCCCTGCAGAACACTGGGACAAGGAGAGGGATGGGAGACGGCTCTCCCCAGGCTCCCCTGATTCACGGGGGACCTTGAGGTAGTCTCTGGGCCTACGGGGGCTTCCATTTTCCCAGAGGCCAC
Source organism: Rhinopithecus bieti (assembly GCF_001698545.2). NCBI lineage: Eukaryota > Metazoa > Chordata > Mammalia > Primates > Cercopithecidae > Rhinopithecus > Rhinopithecus bieti. Next base: position 990,845 of record NW_016808980.1, read on the forward strand.
CCAGCTGGGACTTCCTCACCCCTCTCTGCCCACCTCAAAGGCCTGGCATGGAGACGGAAGGCGTGGCTGAGGGGCCAAGTGAACACACTAAGGGCAAATCCATGGGCTTTGGCCCTGGGTCCCAGTCCTGTCTTCCCTGCCTTCCAGCTCAGTTAAATCCAGACTCCACTTCCACATACAGGGCGGGCCACGACCTGAGCCTGGGACTTCTCCGACCTCATCCCTGACCTCTGGACTCACTGTGCCCTCTGCCCGGAGGGCCCTCTCCCAAGGTCCATGGAGGACTCTGACTGCTCCTTTAAGGGCCAACTCATAACCCAAACACTTCCTGCTCCTTCTCCACGTGGAACAAAAGCTCAGGGCTCCCGCGGCCTTCACTTGTTCACCCACTGACTCATGACAATGATGTCCTTGTCAAAGTGGCTGACCTCCACGTGGCTAAATCCGAAGGTCCCTTTACTGCCCACCTTGCTGGTCCACTCGGTTGTTCCCAGTTGACCCCCAAGACTCCTGGAAACACATTCTCCTCTTGGCCCCTGCAAGCCCTTCCTGGTACTCCCCCGACCTCCCTGGTTCTCCCCCGACCTCCTTGGCAGCGTCATCCCAGCCTCCCTTGCTGGCTCTTCCTCCTCCCCAACCTGGAAACAGGGGAGACTCAGCCCCTGGGGGTGCTCAGCCAGCCTAGGAGATAAGGAGCTCCATCTCGATACAGATGACCCCGGATTTCTTTCTCTTTCTTTTTTTTTTTTTTTTCCAGAGGGAGTATCACTCTGTTGCCCAGGCTGGAGTGCAATGGTGCGATCTTGGCTCACTGCAACCTCCGCCTCCCTGGTTCAAGCGCTTCTCCTGTCTCAGCCTCCCTAGTAGCTGGGATTATAAGCACGTGCCACCACACCCAGCAAATTTTTGTATTTTTAGTGGAGACAGGGTTTCGCCGTCCCAAAGTGCTGGGATTAAAGGTGCGAACCACCATGCCCGGCCAGACCCCCAGATTGCTATTTTCAGCTGCCTCTCCCTGCCTCCAGACCTGGATTTCCAGTTTCCTGCTTGACACCTCTCCTTAGCTCACCAGTGGCCATCTCAAGCATCTCCCTCAGGGCTGCTCTGCCGACCTCTCTCCATGTCTGTGAATGACAGCTTCATCCCTTCCATCTCTCAAGAGAGCAACCTTAGAGTCAGGCTAATTCTTCCCCCTCTCACCTCCACAGCCAACCTGGAAGCACATTCTGGCAGCTCACCTTTCACAGCTCCTCCAGAATTTGACAACTCATCACCACCTCCACTGCTCCACCCAGGTCTGGGCCGCCCTTGGGTCTAGGCTGCCATCTTCACGTGGATGGACCATGGCAGGTGCCTCCTCCCTGGGTGTCCCCACCCCCAGCCATCTTCCCTGCAGCATCAGATGATGTCAGCTCCCTGTGGGAAACTCACCAATGGCTTCTCATGACCCCACATCCAGACCACGGCCCTCAAGGCCCCACAACATCTGCTTCCAGTGCCTCGCTGGGCTGCCACAATTTTCCTTTGATCAATTTCCTCCAGCCACAATGGCCTTGCTCTGTTCCCCAAACACACCAAGCATGTACCAACCTCGGGGCCTTTGCATTTGCTCTTCCCTGTGCCTTGGATGCCCCTCCCCAAGATCTCTGCACGGTCCCTCCCTCACCTCCTTCAGGTGTCTGTGCGAACGTCACCTTTTCAGAGAGGCCTTTCCCGCCTACCCTCTTAGCTTGGTTTTGCTTCCCAGTGCTGCGTCATGTGTGTCTGTGTTTATTGACTTGACACCTTTCCGTGCTTCTGCCTTCCTTGATTTCTGGGGCCTGCCTGGGACAATGGAGGCTCTGGGGGAGATACTGAGGGGTAGGGGGCAGGCTTTGCAGGCTGGCATGGTGCCCTTACTACCTGCATGTTAACACAGAAATCAGGGTGGATATTTAAATCGATTAGGGACTGTGCAAACACCATTATCAGGCGATTGTCTGCTCTTATCAGCCCAGAGGCAAAGGTGTGGGATAGGGAAGCTGGTGCTGTGCAGCCTGGAAAGCCAGAGATTTCCTGGGCTGTGGCTGGAAGCTCAGGTCCCAACCAGGGAAGGGAGACAGTGACCTGCCTGGGACATCCACCCTCCCAGCCTGCATAGCACACACCTGGGCTCTGATCCAGCCCATCTTTTACCCCTGTAGAGGCCTGGAACGGCCTGGCCTCCCAATGTTAACTGGAGGCTACACAGGCCCTGGTGGGGAAGTCCTCATTTGAAAGCCAGGCAGGTCTGGATTTGCGATCTCAGACTCTGCTGCTGCCTGAGTGAGGACCAACATGCGACTTACGCAGCCTCTCAGATGGTGATGGGAACCTCCTCACCAGGGTGGCACAAAGAGTGAAAAGTGCCCAGCATGGGGCTTGGCACACAGTAAGTGCTCACAAATCATCCGCCATTAAACTGACCAGTGAGCTGAGGTGCAAGCCTTGATCAGTAGTCTGGCAGGTGCTGTCCCCTCCCCGCTCCTGCTTAGTCACTGGTTTTCTCAGCACCTAGGCACACCTGCATTTTGCCTTCACAACAGCCCTAGGAGGCAGGTACTGCCAGCAGCCTCATTTACACTGTGGAAAATGAGGCTCAGAGATGCAATAACACTTGCCCAAGACCACAGAGCCAGAAGGTGGTGGAACTGGGACTTGAACCCAGGTCTGTAGAGGCCTGCTCGTAACCATCCCCAGACGAGGCTGCAAAGCTCAGACTGTCTATATTCCTGCCCTTGAATATGGGTCTTGAAGCAGAGAGGCTTGGGGTGCAGGTCTCTCCCATCCCTGGGGGCAGGGGACATGCCTGGCTCCTGCCTGGGCTTCCCAGCAATGCACGGGTTCATCTCTCTCCCCTCCAGCTGGTCCAGCTCCTATCCTCAGCGTATACCAACCCCATCCCAGACCCAGATGGTTCAATTAGCTGGCCTGAGCACTATTGGCTTAGGTGGCTAGAATGCTTTTAATGAGATTGTGGGAGTTGAACCCTTAGGGATGGCCAGGCAGGACCAAGGGCACAGCTGCCCCATTCAGTCTGGAAGTCGGGGACTGGGAGGGGACAGGTGGTGCATGGAGAGGAAGGAAACTGAGTCACTCAGGGCCTGGGAGTGCAGATAGTGTATTAACAACTATGTTGTGCTCTGCCTCGAAGTGTGACTCTGGACTGGTCCCTTCTCTGAGCCTGTTTCCTCATCTGGAAAATGATGACAACCTTAGCGTAAGAAGTGACCGATGGAAAACACCCAGGAGGTACTGATAAACAACAGCTCTCTCATTCATTCATTCATCGATTCAAAAAATACTGAGCACCGGCTGTGTGCCAGGTCTGAGGCTTGAGCTAGGGACACAGCAGTGAATGAAACAGACAAAAATCTCTGCTCTCAGGGAGCTGGCATTTGAGTTGGGAGAGATAAGACGATAAACAAAGACACTGTGGACACAGTGTAACAACAGAAGAGGGGGACGGTGTGTGACAGGGCTGCTATTTTGAGACAGAGTCTCGTTCTGCTGCCCAGGCTGAAGTGCTGTGGTGTGATCTTGGCTCACTGCAGCCTCCGCCTCCTGGGTTTAAGTGATTCTCCTGCCCGAGCCTCTCAAGTAGCTGGGACAACAGGCGCCTGCCACCACGGCCAGCTAATTTTTGTATTTTTAGTAGAGGCAGGGTTTCACCATGTTGGACAGGCTGGTCTCGAACTCCTGACCTCAAGTGATCCACCCCCCTCAGCCTCCCACAGTGCTGGGATTACAGGCATGAGCCACCACACCTGGCCAGGGCTGCTATTTTTTGTGGTGCAATCACACCTCCTCTGCTGAGAGGAGGTGACCTCTCAGCAGAGACCTGGAGTGAGCCATGTAGGTGTCTACTGTCAAGAGTTCTAGTCAGCGAATGGCACATGTAAAAGCCCTGAGTAGGAATGTATCTGAGAGTAGGCGACAGAGGCATAGTCAGGGGGCCAGCATGGCAGGTGCAGGGTGACCTAGCATGAAGGTGGAGAGAGGAAGCTGAGGCAGGTACACTGAGGAGCGTGTGTGCTATACGGCTGCAGGTGTATGCAGATAAGAGTGGGGGAGTGGCATGATCTGCCTGGGGCTCTAGCAGATCCAGCTAGCCATGTGGAGACTGGACGGTGCAGGGCAAAGGTGAAGGCAGGGAGACCAGGAAGGAGGCTCCTGAAACAGTCCAGGCGGGAGGATGGTAGCTGGACCAGCGTGGGGACCATGAAGGTACAGAGCCATGGCTATACTCCTCATGCAGTTTGGAAGTAGAGTTAACAGCGTTTGCTGATGGTTTGGATGTGCAATGCAAGAGGAAGGGGGAGGAACTGAGGATCATGTTTAGGTTTTGGGCCTAAGTGTCAGGCTGCAGGGAGGTGCTGCTGACTGCGATAGGGAGGCAGGGTACCCAAGGCACATACTGGACTCGAGCACACACATCTGCGCCTGCGGACATGCGCACGCGCCAGTTACCCAGTGGGTCCCTGGCCCCTAGGGAAGCTGAGGCAGGCAGCAGTGCTTCGGGCACTCACCAACACCGACTATGACGAGGGGCGTGTGCTCCCAGCGGGCCAGCAGCAGGAGGTGGACCAGGTTGTGGGCGATGAGGCTGAAGCACAGGATCACAGAGCACCACTCCTGGAGGCGCTTGCCTGCAGGGAGCAGAGGTGAGAGGTAAAGGCTGGAGGGTCAAGGCCAGGCAGAGTGTGGCCCCATGGGAACTTTTCTTTTCTTTCTTTTTTTTTTTTTTTCTGAGACAGATTCTCACTCTATCACCCAGGCTGGAGTGCAGTGGTGCCATCTCGGCTCACTGCAACCTCCACCTCCTGGGTTCAAGCGATTCTCCTGCCTCAGCCTCCCGAGTAGCTGGGGTTATAGGCACCTGCCACCACACCCGGCTAATTTTTGTATTTTTAGTAGAGAGGGGGTTTCACCATATTGGCCAGGCTGGTCTTGAACTCCTAAACATGTGATCTGCCCGCCTC
>NW_016808980.1:996960-1010845 GCF_001698545.2 Rhinopithecus bieti
TGGGAGGCTGAGGCAGGAGAATGGCGTAAACCCAGGAGGCGGGGCTTGCAGTGAGCTGAGATCCGGCCATTGCACTCCAGCCTGGGCGGCAGAGCGAGACTCCATCTCAAAAAAAAAAAAAATACAAAAATTAGCCGGGCATGGTGGCGGGTGCCTGTAATCCCAACTATTCGGGAGGCCAAAGCAGGAGAATCACTTGAATCTGGGAGGCGGAGACTGCAGTGAGCTAAGATGGCACCACTGCACTCCAGCCTGGGCAGCAGAGTGAGACTCCATCTCAAAAAATAAAAACTAAAATAAAAATAAAATAAATAAAAGGGGTTAGGCCCAGTGGCGTACTCCTGTAATCCACTCTGGGAAGCTGAGGCCAGAGGACTGCTTGAGCCCAGGAGTTCAAGACCAGCTTGGGCAACAGAGCAAGACCCTGTCTCTATTAATAAACAAAACAAAACAAAACAAAAAATTTTAAAAATTAAAGGAAATATGGCTGGACGCAGTGTTTCATGCCTGTAATCCCAGCACTTTGGGAGGCCGAGGCGGGCAGATCGCCTGAGGTCAGGAGTTTGAGACCAGCCTGGCCAATGTGGCAAAACCCTGTCTCTACTAAAAATACAAAAACTAGCCAGATGTGGTGGCAGGCACCTGGAGTCCCAGCTACTCGGGAGGCTGAGGCAGGAGAATTGCTTGAACCCAGGAGGCGGAGGTTACAGTGAGCTGAGATCACGCCACTGCACTCCAGCCTGGGTGACAAGAGCGAAACTCTATCTCAAAAAAAAAAAAAAAAAGGCCAGGCACGGTGGCTCGCGCCTGTAATCCCAACACTTTGGGAGGCCGAGGTGGGCAGATCACGAGGTCAGGAGATGGAAACCATCCTGGTTAACACAGTGAAACACTATCTCTACCAAAAATACAAAAAAATTAGCTGGGCATGGTGGCGGGCGCCTGTAGTCCCAGCTACTGGGGAGGCTGACGCAGGAGAATGGCATGAACCTGGGAGGTGGAGCTTGCAGTGAGCCGAGATTGTGCCACTGCATTCCAGCCTGGGCGACACTGTGAGACTCCATCTTGAAAAAAAAAAAAAAAAATTAAAGGTAATAAAAACACCATGTAGGTGACACAGAACATGTGACTAGGGTATACCCCAGGCAGCTGCTCCATAAGGCAGAGAAGACCTTTAATGACAATAATTTGATCATGGGTGTTTAAAATATACTGACAAGTTACTACATGTCAGGCGCCTGCTGAAGTGATGTCCTTTTGCAGATGAGAAAACTGACCACTAGAGTGGTCAAGGAAGTAGCCCAAAGCCACCCAACTAGTCAGCAGAGACCAGAATTCCATGGCCAGAGGTCTGGCTCCTAAGATCCTGCTCTCGCCCCGCTCCATCTTGTTCCTGCTGCCCCTGGTCCCTCCCTCTATTCCCCATCACCTTATCACCTTGATGACATTCTGGGTCAGGAGTCCAGGCCCCCTTAAGCAGCGAGGCCAGGCAGGTCCCTGTGAAGGGGTCAGGGCCAGAGCAGGTGAGAAGGGCTCCTCCCGCGTCCATCCTCTCTTCTTTTTAGGGCTCTGTGCATGCTGTTCCCTTCACTCCCTGTGCACTTGACACTGCTCCTGCCGATCTCACCCTGGAAACCTCCATCTCCAGGAAGCCATCCATGATGCGTCCTCTGACCCCACACTCCCCCAACACGAGGCCCATCGCTCATGCCTGTGTCCTTGTCTACGTTTGTCTTCCCCTACCTAAATGTGAAGTCGGGAGGCCCAGAACCACGTCTGGCTCACTCACCAGGGCCCTGACACTCAGTAAATGCTTGCAGAATGAGCATTTGGGAATGAAATTCCCAACCACAATCCTAACGAACAACTCCACAGCTTTGTGTCTGGGTGCCACTTACCGACATACCTTGGGAAGGAAGTACTGGGTTCCCCATTTGTCATGATAGGTAAACTGAGGCTCAGGGAGGGAGAGGGCCTCGTCCAGGTCACACAACAGCAAGCTGCTCCTGACCTACCCCGAACCAGAATCAGGACAGCTGCCCTCCCCTGGCCCATGAAAAGACCAAGGCTCAGAAGGGGAAGGGAAGACACCAGGGTTACATCCCTTTGGTCCCTTTTGTACAGAAGAGGACACTGAAGCCCAAGAAGGCAAAGGACCTCAACAGAGGTCACATATCAGAGGTCACAGGGGCCTAGATCTCCTGGTTTCCCAATTCTCAGGCAAGGGCTGTTTCCCTTAAGCCACACAGCACCCCCACTGCCCGGCAGCTGCCCCAGCCTGGGGATCACTATGATCAGGCCCAGCAGGGCCTTCCCCTTTCTGGTTCTTGTTTGTAGCCAAGGCCCAGGGCTCAGAAGCAGAAAGCCCCGAGCGGCTGAGGTGGGAGGACATGGAGAGGCGGTGAGAAGGAAAGAACAAGTGAACCCTCCCGATGGACCTACCCGCCTGCCCCACAGCACACTGGGACAGGAAGTGGGCAGAGCCAACTGCAACACAATCAAATAAGTTACCCTAACAATGGCTGACACCCACTGAAGCCTGTCATGTGCTGGGGTGTGGCCCATATCGGAGACGTTGCAAACTGGCTCCCTCTGACATTTTGCCCTCAGTTTTAAAAAGTGAACTAAATTTGAAAATCATGTAAAATTCCTAGTTTCCTGCTTCCCTCAATAACACAGGGTTCTGGCCACTCTAGGCCTGAACAGTAATAGCTGCCCCCATCCGATGGGATATGAGCTCCAGGTTCACCCTGGTCCTCTCCCTTCCCTGGGGTCTCACACTGGGTGGCCAGATTTGGTGGTGGCCCTGGCTGGGCCCCTGTAGTCAACTGAGTTTTTGAGCCCGAGGCACAGTCTCTCATTCAAGTATCAGGCCCTCAAGGAAGGAACTGAGTGATCTCATTTCCTAGACAAGGAAACTGAGGTTCAGAGCTGGGTTTGGATCCCAGACTCATCAAGGAGACATGTTAGCCTGGATGTTAAGGGCTGTCCTGAAACCAAAGATGATCCAGCTGTCTCCCCACGCCATGGAGAACGTCCTTGAAATCTGAATATTTTTCCATCTAAACTCCATCTCTCTTTGGCCTCTGGAAGCTGGATCCTTCTGCATACCAAATACCTTAATTCTGATCCATAAAAAATGCATACACAATGGCCAGGTGTGGTGGCTCATGCCTGTAATCCCAGCACTTTGGGAGGCTGAGGCGGGCAGATCATGAGGTCAAGAGTTAGAGATCAGCTAACATGAACATGGTGAAACCCCGTCTTGACTAAGAATACAAAAATTACCCAGGCGTGGTGGTGTGCACCTGTAATCCTAGCTACTCTGGAGGCTGAGGCAGGAGAATCGCATGAACCCCAGAGGCAGAGGTTGCAGTGAGCCAAGATTGCACCACTGCACTCCAGCCTGGGTGACAGAGCGAGATTCCATCTCTGGGAGGGGAGGTAAAAACATACACAACCTAAGTAGCTTTCACTGAGGAACTAGAACATGCCAGGTACAGGGCTAAGGTGACCTCAGCACCCCTCATCACCTCCTGGGGCTAGGGACCCTCTGTCCCATCCTTCAGAGAGAGAAGCTGGGCCTGGAGAGGTGAAGGCATTTGTCCAAAGTCACTTGAGGGTTGCCAAAGTCACAGCATGGACCATCAGCCTGGTAGGGCCTGTGGGATCAACTGGCCTAAACTGTGTCACTTAACAGATGGGCAGACTGAAGCGGGGTCGGGGAGTGTGGCTGCTCAGGACACAGGAGGCCTGGGCTGTCCTGGGGCTGTAGTGCTGACGTCCTGCTTCTAGAGCCAGCCCCTGGCTTGGCAGGGGTTGAAGATCTGAGCCAATAGTAGTGGCCACTTGTTGGCCAGAGGAAGGGCTGGCCTCGTGTGGTAGGTATGGAGAGCTAGGAAGAGCAGGGGAGGGCTGGGATCATGCCTTTGTCATCCTGCTTTCCAAGTGACAGGCTGCAGTAAAAGGCTGGGCGGGACCAACTCTTCTGGTTCCAGGTAGAGACAAGCCCCAAATAAGCTGAACTTCGGAGGGCCCCTGGCCTCCAGCAGACCCTCAGCCTCAGGGAGATGGGGTACAAGAGGTAAAGAGAAGGCGGGAATGAGAGATGGACAGAGGGACAAATATGAGATGAGAGACAAATAAGGAATCAGAGCCACGGGAAGATGAGAAACAGGCTGAGTGTGCGGCTCATGCCTGTAATCCCAGTGCTTTAGGAGGCCAAGGTAGGAGGATCACTTGAGGCCAGGAGTTGGAGACCAGCCTGGGCAACACAACCAGATCCTGTCTCTACAAAATAAAATAAAATTAGCTGGGCGTGGTGGCTTACACCTGCAATCTCGGCACTCTGGAGACCGAAGTGGGAGGATAATTTGAGCTCAGAAGTTTCGGGCTGCAGTGAGCTACAATCGCTCCACCGCACTCCAGCCTGGGTAACAGAGCAAAACCTTGTCTCAAAAACAAACCAAAAAAATGAAAGAAACAAAGATGAGAAACAGACAAAATGAGCCAAAAACAGAAGGCCCATCTGGGGGACTGTGAACCCCTGGGCTCAGCTTCGGGAGTACAGGCCAGGACTCTCACCCAGTACTCCTGACACCCTCCACCCTTCCCCTCCCCCGGTGCCAAGAGCCTCTGTAATCCCCAGGGCAGGGGGCACCAACAGTTAGCCTGGGTTGGGGACAGGTGGATCAAGGACCCTTCAGGCGGCACCCTTGAAACCTGGGGCACCTGAGAAGCAGCACACACACGGCCAGATTTCAGCTGGGACCTTTTGGGAAGTTGGACACCCGCCTTACCCTCCGGCCTGCCAAGCTGGCCAGGCCCTTCACAAATCCTGACATCTGGCATGAGGTGGGCTGCTGCTGCGAAACTCAAGCTTAGAACAGGACCCTTCATGGCTCCCAGGTCCCACAGGACCAGGGCTCAACCTCTAGGCCAGTTGGGGCCTGCAAAATCAGGCTGCGGTTGCCTCCCTGCTGCACCTGTCACCATTCCCTCAGCCCCATGCTGCTCTGGTACAACTACTCACAGTTCCCTACACACAGAGGCCCATTCTCTGCCACCTGCCCTGCACACACGCTGTTCTGATGATCTGGAATACTCGCCCCCGCCTCCCACACATTCACCCCTGGCTGGCTGACTTCCATAGTGAAGAGTAAGAACATAGGACCTAGAGCATCCACTCCCTGCCCAGTCCCGGGTTCCAGGCCTAGGCCTGCTGCTGCCCGGTGCCCCGCCCTATGACCTCAGGCAGTCTCTCCCATTTTCTAATTCTCAGGAAACGTTCCGACAAAAGTGGACTGGGTGCTCGTGAGGGGCCAAGCACTTCAAGCAAACCAAATAGGTTCAGTCCCTGTCCTGCTGGCCTTCCCATCAGGCGAGGGCAGATGTGGGCCTAACCCCAATCAGGGTGAGCTTTAAGAAGAGTGTGCATGGGGTGGGGGTTGGGAGGGGTTGCAGCCTCCTCCTCTGTGAATGGGGTTAATATCAGGGTACAGCTCACACAGTTGCAGTAGGGATGCACTGAGAGCAGTTGAGGAACATGCCAGCACAGTGAGGGCTCAATCACTTGGCTATGTTGATTGCTATGATTATGACTGTCAACTTTCACAGTGCCAAACCACCTCCGGCCCCAGTAATCTCAAACATTCCGCTCCTAGAACCCAGGAACTTCTCCCACTCTTCCCTCCAGCCTACGTGTGTCCTCCATGTTCCCTAAATATGACTGGCAAGCTCCCACCTCAAGGTCTTTGCATTTGTTGTTTCCCTGGTCTGGACCAACCCTTCTTCAAATATCCTCAGGGCTCCCTCCCTCGGCCCTTCCTCCCTTCAGGCCTCCCTTCGAATGTCACCTGCTCAGGGAGGCCTTCACGCCCCCTCCCTAAAATGTCATCCCGTCCCCAACATTTCAGGTCCCCCTCTCCTGCTATATATTTGCTCCACAGCGCTTGCCACCACTGGGCATGTGAGACAGTTATTTGTCAAGTTTATTGCCTGGCTATCTACTAAAATGCCAGCTCTGTTTTTTTCTTTTTCTTTTTTTTGAGACAGAGTCTCGCTCTGTCATCCAGGCTGGAATGCAGTGGCGCGGTCTTGGCTCACTGCAACCTCCGCCTCCTGGGTTCAAGAGATTATCCTGCTTCAGCCTCCCGAGTAGCTGGGATTACAGGGGCCTGCCACCATGCCCAGCTAATTTCTGTATTTTTAGTAGAGTTGGGGTTTCTCCATGTTGGCCAGGCTGGTCTCGAACTCCTGACCTCAAGTGATCCACCCAACTCGGCCTCCCAAAGTGCTAGGATTATAGGTGTGAGCCACCGTGCCCAGCCAGCTCCATTTTTTTCTGTCTTGTTCACCACTCTGCCCCCAGAGCCTAGAACACGGGCTAGAAGATAGGTGTTCAATATGCATTGAGCCTGGTCTCTCATTTTATCAGGCCCAGAGGGGTCAAGTACTTCCCCAAGATCACAGTGAGTGGATAGAAGCAGAGAGGCCAGTGGAAAGGAAGTTGGAGAAACCAGTTTGGCAAGTCTCCTCCCCTACCTCCAGGTCTGGAGGACATAAGAGGCCTTGACTGCAGATTTGGGGCACCAGGCTGTCTGCAGACTGTGATTCAGGCATGGCTGTTCTTCAGAGAGTGAAGCCCACTTGGGGAAACCAGAAATGGACAAATATGCAATTGATCACGGTGGGGTGGGGAGACAGCAATGCCTGGGGAGGCTCAGAATGCCTGGGAATGATTTGGGCTGTCTGAAAGTAGGTAGGGTTCACAGGAGCAGGCAGAGCTGGACAATAAAGAGAGAGGCCCTTGAATCCTTATCCCCAATTCCCAGGTGGGGAGTTTGAGGACCAGAGAGGTGAGGTGGATCCCCCACAGCAAAGGTCAGACTACTGTTAACAACAGGGAGTGCCTACTGAATGTCAGGCGCTGCACCACAGTGGACGATCTCATTTCCACTTCCTAACACAAAGGGGCAGATAAACTTTAACTTGCAAGGAAACCAAGGGGAAACAGACGGAAAATGGCTTGGACCAGGTCATACAGCTGAGTAGTAGAGTCAGGATGTTAACCCTGGCCTACCTCCAGAAGAGCAGGAGGTTGTAAGTCCGTAGGCTGGGTGCCTTGGGTACAGGCCTGAAGAAACCATAGCGGCATGGACCAGGTGCCCAAGTCAGGAGTAAAAAAATCACATACAGAGAATGGAGTGGTCTAGGACCCAATGAGGAATCGCAAATGGCCCATGGCCATGCCGCCTTTTAAGGAAGAGACAGCATGGAACCCAGGCCAGTGAGGGTGGAAAGCTAAGGTGCTAGTGACCCAAGCCCACTCCAGGCAAGGGCTGCGTGTGGTGCTTGGTGGCTGCCCCACAGCAAAAGGAAGAATGTTTGACAAACAAAGCTCGATGCGATGGTGACACCTAGGCAGAGGTGCCTCCCAGTAACCTGAATCTGGAGTTCTCAAAGGCGCTTCCTTAACTCCTGGGGACACAGGGCCCTTCTGAAGCCAAACAATAAAACTCCTAAGGCTCAACATAGGAGTCAGAGAAGGTGGGGGTGCCCCAGCATGCTTGCTAGAGCATATACAGTGAGCAAAGCAGGAAGAAGCTAGGGAGAAACCGTGGCCGGAGGGAAAGGGGCAGAGGGAGAGGTGAACTCCAACTTGTGATCTGGTCTGGGGAATATGGGGGTTCCAGTCCCAAGTCCTAAGGAAGGGGCGAATACAAGGACGTGAGGAAAGGGCAAGAGCTGGAGTTGGGGCTTATGTACAGGGGAGCTTACACTGGGGTACGTTCAGTCCCTTCACTGCCTGGGATCCAGGAATATGGGTTAAGGACTGATGCTCTCCACTGGAGGGTTGAGGAGAGGATATCGGTCTGTAGCCACTAAAGCTATCACTAGGATGGGGTTTTGGGGGAAGGGTGTGGGGGGTACCGTGCAGCTGGAAGCCCCTGAGTTAGGGTTCCCTGGGCAGAAGGGCTGACATTCCCAGGTTAGGGAAGTGAGGTCATTGTCTGCAGCCCAGGGCCTGGGCTAGGGCACAGAGGAGGCACTAGGGTGTAGATTCCAGATCTGGGGAACCTGGGATGAGGTGTGACTTTTAGGGGCCTGAAGGCAGTGCTTATAGCTGAAGGACAGCTTTGGGCTTGGACTGGGTCCTGCAGGGATGAGGGGGTGGGGTTCTAAGTCTAGGAGCACTCTTCGCAACCAAGAATGCCCCGGGGCTAGGATTCCGTATCTGCGGGTCCGATGGGAGCTCCATTTGTCGCCCAGGAAGCTCATGGTAGTTTCTTGAACCAGGGAGTGTCTTTGCAACCAGGAAACCCCGGGGCCAAGGTTCTGGCTTGGGTTTGGAAAGGACGCTGGGGTGGTGTCCCCGAACTTAGGGGCGCTATTTGCAAGTTAGACACCCAGGCTGGAGTTCCGCATTTGGGCCCGAGGTTGGGGCTCCAATCTGGGGTCGCTGTCCACAGCGGGGGCTGGTGACCGCAGGCCTGGAGGGGGGCCCGGAGGTCTTACCTGGCGAGTAGAGCGCAGCCAGCTCGCGGGCCCCAGCGTGCTGCGCGCCCCAGCGGCAACAGGACGCCTCGTCCTCGTCCAGCTCCAGCTGCTGGCCCGGCCCATCCTCGGCGCCCGCCATGGCCACTCACCCGACCGGCCCGCTGCGCTCTGCTAGCGGCGGCGGCGGCCAGGGCCGCGACCGCGGCCGAGATCAGCGCGCCCAATGACCCGGCCAGCCCGGGCCGGCCGGCGCCCGGCGCGGGGTCGCTCGCCGGGCCACGCGTCACAGCCAATCGGGGCTCGCGCTGGAGCCGCGCAGGCCAATCGGATGCCTCTGAGCCGCAGCCAACCGCCGCGAGCCGGAGGATGGGCCGCAGCTGGATGCAGCTGGGCGCGGAAGCGTGGGGCGGAGGCGCGTGCCCGCCTGACCCGCTCAGCCGCGGCCGGGTTCCCGGCTCCAGCCCACCCGGAGCTGGCGGCGCGTCGCCGCCCACCTAGGCTTCGGTTCACAGGCCCTTGCAGTGGGCCGAGGCTGGGACCAGAAATGGGCACTTCTTGACCCCGCAGCGTTAAGCGCCCACGGTGTGCAAGGAACGCGAAGGGAGGGCGCCGGGCCGGGGCGGAAGCCAGGGAGCATTTGGCGGGTGCTTTGTACAATGCTCCCTAGCGAGGCCGATGGACAGTAGGCTGGTTTATCAAGCCCTACTGTGTGCAGAGGTTTCGGGGGCCGTGTGTTCATCAGCTGTGTGCCAGCTCTGTGCTAGCCCTGTGCTGTGCGCCCAAAGAGGAGAAACCTCGAGCCTGTCCCGCATCTTCCCCAGCTCATGTTCTCCCGTGGAGAGGACAGTCAACTAATGAAAATGACAGCTAGGGTCACTATGAGATTTGCTGAGCGCTTAATAACTGTCAGGCGCTGGACCAAGAGCTAGACGAGCAACATTTATTTGACTCTTAAACACCAACGGTATTGCCTCCTCAGAGAGCCCCACCACCACCACCCTGCTCAAAGGTGCCCCCTCCTCCAGTCACTGTGACATCACCCTGTTTTGTCTTCACAGCGCTTGTGGTGGGGATTGAGCTTGCAGTCCCTGTCTCTCCTATCAGAGAGCAAGCTCCTGAGGGCAGAGAACAGCTTTGTTCACAGCAGAGCCCCCGTGCCAAGATTGGGGCTGGCACATGGTAGAAGCTCAATAAATGCCTGATGAATGAATTAAGGCTCAGCCAGATGCGTTTAATACTTCAGCAGATAAATGACAGCAGCAGGGATTTACCCCAGGTCTAACCGACAACAAAGTATGCAATAATTGCTCGTAGAAATTCCATAAAGGCTGGATGCGGTGGCTCACGCCTGTAATCCCAGCACTTTGGGAGGCCGAGACCGGTGGATCACCTGAGGCCAGGAGTTTGAGACCAGCCTGGTCAACATGGTGAAACCTTGTCTCTACTAAAAATACAAAAATTAGCCAGGTTACTTATCCCAGCTACTTGGGAGGCTGAGGCAGGAGAATCACTTGAACCTGGGAGGTGGAGGTTGCAGTGAGCCGAGATGGTGCCATTGCATTCCAACCTGGGTGACAAGAGTGAGACACGGTCTCAAAAAAAAAAAGAAAAGAAAAAAATTCCGTACAGTGAGATCACATAGGAGCCTCCCTAGAGGCTGTGGAAAGTCCTGAGAGGTGCTGGGGGAGCAGAGAGGGGAGGTAAGATCCCCTTCCAGAATCCAGTTTCTCCGAGGGTTTAAGTCCTGGATTCCTGCACTACCAGTCACCCCAGGGCTGTTTCCTGAGTATTCTTGCCATAGAGAGCCAGTGTCCCCCACCAGGCCTATGCTCCCTCTGTTTCTTTCCCACACCTCCTCCCAGGAAGGAAAAGCTACCTTTCGGTGGCAGGGACGGGTTGCAACCCAAGTCCTGGTGAATTCTGGTGAAGCTGGCTGGTTTTGCACCATGTATTAACAGCACAGTTAATCCAACAGTTGGATTGTTTAACCCAGGAGCCTAAGGCTGGGGCAGGGGGGTGGGGGTTGGTGGCTTTGGTGGGGGCTGGTTGTCAGATTTCAGGTAAACACCTTCTAAAGCTCTCTACTCGCATCCCACAGCCTCCAAACAGGGTAGGGTGGCTGGTTACTGCTGGTGTCCAGAGACCCTCACAGTGGCCAGCACCGGATGGTTGATGGACAGACTGCCTGAGATAACTCATTCCTTCATTCTTTCACTGAACACATTTATTAAGGATCAACCTGACCCAGGGAAACAGCAGGGAACATGGCAGAATCCCTGCTTTCTTGGGAGGTGGGGGTGAAGGTTAGGGAAGTCCTGTTTAAGAAGATGACATTGGATCCAAGACCTAAAGGGCACGGGGGAGCCGGTTACTTAAAATGAACTGGCAGGTCCCTTCCCTGTGGGGTTTTGAGTAGAAGAATGACATGATGATATGATCTGACTTACTTTTTTCTTTTTTTTTTTTTTTTTTTTGAGATGGAGTGTCAAGCTCTATCACCCAGGTTGGAGTGCAGTGGTGTGATCTCGGCTCACTGCAACCTTTGCCTTCTGGTTTCAAGCAATTCTCCTGCCTCAGCTTCCCGAGTAGGTGAAATTACAGGTGCCCGCGATGCCTGGCTAATTTTGGTATTTTTAGTAGTGATGGGGTTTCACCATGTTGGCCAGGCTAGTGTCGAACTCCTGACCTTGTGATCTGCCTGCCTTGGCCTCCCAAAGTGCTGGGATTACAGGCATGAGCCACCATGCCCAGCCAAGAGATATAAATTTCATACCTTTTAAAGTATAAAGTGAACCCTATTAAATTCCGTGGTTTTTAGTATATTCACACAGTTGTGTAATCATCATGACTATCTAGTTCCAGAACATTTTCAGTACACCCAAAAGAAACCTCATATCCATTAGCAGCTACTCCCTCACTTCCCTCTTTCCCCAGCTCCTAGTAACCATTAATCTACTTTCTACTTCTAAGGACTTGCTTCTACTGGACATTTCAATATAATAGGATCATATAATTATATGAAGCCTTTTGTGTCAGGCTTCTTTCACTTAGCATAATGTTTTCAAGGTTCATCCATGTTGTAGCACATGTCAGAACTGCCCTTTTTTTTTCGGTAGCTAGAATTACAGGCATGCACCATCAGGCCTGGCTAATTTTTTTGTAGAGACAAGAGTTTCACCATGTTAGTCAGGCTGGTTGTGAACTCCTGACCTCAGGTGATACACCTGCCTCGGCCTCCCAAAGTGCTGGGATTACAGGCATGCACCACCTTGCCCAGCCACGTATATCTTTTTTGGAGAAATATCTATTAAAATCCTTTGCCTTGGCCAGATGCGGTGGCTCATGCCTGTAATCCCAGCTACTTGGGAGGCTGAGGCAGGAGAATCATTTGATCGTGGGAGGCAAGTGATCAAAGTGAGCCGAGACCACGCCATTGCACTCCAGCCTGGGCAGCAAGAGCGAAACTCCATATCAAAAACAAACAAAAAAATCAAATCTTCTACCTTTTTTCAAATTCAGTTATTGGTATTTTTCTTGAACTGTAAGAGTTATTGATATATTATGGCTATTAATCCCTTATCAGATATAGGATTTATGACATATTTTCTGCCATTCTGTTGGTTGTCTTTTAACTTTCTAGATCATGTTCTTTGACATACACCATTTTTTTTTTTTTTTTTTTTAATAGGGTCTCATTCTTTCGTCTAGGCTGGAGTGCAGTGGTGTGATCATGGCTCACCGCAGCCTTGAACTCTCAGGCTCGGGTGATTCTCCCACCTCAGCCACCCAAGTAGCTGGGATTACAGGCAGATTACAGGCATGGGACACTACACTCAGTTAATTTTTTGTATTTTTTTTTCTTTTTTTGAGTGGAGTCTTACTCTCTTGCCCTGGTTGGAGTGCAGTGGTGTGATCTTGGCTCACTACAACCTCTTCCTCTTGGATTCAAGCAATTCTCCTGCCTCAGCCTCTCAAGTAGCTGGGATTACAAATGTGCACCACAACACCAGTTAATTTTTTGTATTTTTAGTAGAGATGAGTTTTCACCATATTGGTCAGGCTAGTCTCGAACTCCTGACCTCAGGTGATCCAACCGTCTTGGCCTCCCAAAGTGCTGGGATTACAGGCGTGAGCCACTGCGCCCAGCCCAGACTTGCTTTTTTTAAAAAAACTTTTTTTTTTTTTTTTTTTGTGACAGGGTCTCTCTATTTGTCTCCCTGGCTGGAATGCAGTGGCACCATCATGGCTCACTGTAGCCTCAACCTCTTAGGCTCAAACAATCCTCCTACCTCAGCCTCCCAAGTAGCTCTGATTACAGGCACACACCACCATGCCTGGCTAATTTATTTTTTGTACAGATGGGGTCTCACTATATTGCCCAGGCTGGTCTTGAACTCCTGGGCTCAAGCAAACCTCCCACTTCAGCCTCCCAAAGTGCTGGGATTACAGGCGTGAGCCACTGCGCCTGGCCTCCGAGTGGTACATGTGTTAATTGATAAACCTACATTGACACTCCATTATCACCCAAAGTCAATAGTTTGCGTTAGGGTTCACTCTTGGTGTACCTTCTGTGGGCCTGGGCAAATGTGTAATGACGTGGATCCACCATTGTAGTTACCAGACAGGGAAGTTTCACTGCCCTAAAAATCCTCTATCACAGATGTATTTTAATGATTTGACTGAATATGTGGGCTGCTAAGAAGTGGGCTTTGAGCCCACAGGAATTTAAAAGAAACCCAGGCCATAGCCTGGTAGAGGGACCAGGGGGCCTCAGAGAGTGTACCAGGCTGCGAGAAGAGCCTCAGAGGCAAGCAGGGATGGCCATGTAGTAAGGATGTCGGGGGCTCCTGAGAGGCTGTGTGTGCCCAGCAGAATCATCTGCCCCCCGACCTGGTCACTGAGCACATCTCCTCACCCCCAGCAGGGCTTCCTACCCAGCAGGAAGCGCCCCAGGCAGTGCTCTGGCCGTGTTGCAGGCTCTAGGCCAACACCCTCAGTGTGTCCACCTCCTGACAAGGGACAGGAGTGTGGACAGGAAGGCTTCCTTCTCTGGGGGTGGGGGGTGTCCTGGAGGGGCTGACCAGAACCAGATGTTGCCTGTCCGGGCTATGGCACAGCTGTCCCCAGACTTCCTCTTTTCCCCACGTTTTGTTTGGAAACATCGTTGTTATCCATGTGAGACACAGGCAAGTGGATATCTGCTTCTGGCTGCCCACATCCATTCCCGCTCCTTCTTAGAAATAATACCCTGGGCCGGGCGCGGTGGCTCAAGCCTGTAATCCCAGCACTTTGGGAGGCCGAGACGGGCGGATCACGAGGTCAGGAGATCGAGACCATCCTGGCTAACACGGTGAAACCCCGTCTCTACTAAAAAAATACAAAAAAC
>NW_016808980.1:1011153-1016153 GCF_001698545.2 Rhinopithecus bieti
AAAAAAAAAAAAAAAAAAAAAAAGAAATAATACCCTGAATTGGCCAGGCATGGTGGCTCATGCCTGTAATCCCAGCACTTTGGGAGGCCAAGGAAGGTGGATCACGAGGTCAGGAGATCAAGACCATACTGGCTAACACGGTGAAACCCCGTCTCTACTAAAAATACAAAAAAAAAATAGCCAGGTGTGGTGGCATTTGCCTGTAGTCCCAGCTACTCGGGAGGCTGAGGCAGGAGAATCGCTTGAACCCGGGAGGTAGAGGTTGCAGTGAGCCAAGATCGCACTCCAACCGGGGTGACAGCAAGACTCCATCTCAAAAAATTTAAAAAAAAATGCCCTGAATTTTTGGAGGAATCTCTTTTGCTGACCCTGTTCTCAGCCCCTGAATTTAGCACAAGCCAAGCAACATTGTCCAGTCCCCTGGGATGCAGTGATTGGTTCAGAGATGAGCATGTGAAGTCTATCACAGTGGACTTCAGGATCCTGGTATGGAATTGGGATGTGAATAAGGAAGCAAGTCTTATCAGAATCTGCTGGCAGACATGAGGGCATCATCCTCAGAATAAGTCCAACATTAGAGGAAGCAAAAATGAGAGACCAAGAGAAACCAGGTCCTTGCTGAGACTGTTAAGTAGCTGGATCAAGCTTCACCTGAAAGCAGCCCTACCTTTCCAGTCAGACAGACTTAGGTTAAGTCTCAGCTCTATCACTTGTGTGCTGTGTGACTATGGGCAAATTATTTACTCTGTTAGGATGTCAGTTTCCTCCTGTAAAAATGGGGATCCTAGCAGAATGCCTGCTTTATAAGGTTGTTATGAAGATAAACAAGTTAATACATACATAGTTGTTAGAAGTGCCTGGCATATTGTAAACCCTCAATAAATTTTATTTTATTTTTTTGAGACAGAGTCTCGCTCTGTCACCTGGGCTGGAGTGCAATGGCTCGATCTTGGCTCACTGCAACCTCCACCTCCGGGGTACAAGTGATTCTCCTACCTCAGCCTCCCAAGTAGCTGGGATTAGAACTGCCCGTCACCACACCCGGCTAATTTTTGTATTTTTAGTAGAGATGGGGTTTTGTCATGTTGGCCAGGTTGGTCTCAAACTCCTGACCCCAAGTGATCCACCTGCCTTGGCCTCCCAAAGTGCTGGTATTACAGGTGTGAGCCACTACACCCACCTTCAATAAATTTTAGCTATTATGGTTAGCACTGAGCCACTAGAACAAACCTTACCTGAACTGAAACTCTCCTTTGAACTTCACTGTTATAGGAATCCAATGTTTTTTTTTTTTTTTTTTTGAGACAGAGTTTCACTCTTTTTGCTCAGGCTGGAGTGTAATGGCACAATCTTGGCTCACAACAACCTCTGCCTCCTGGGTTCAAGCACTTCTCCTGCCTCAGCCTCCCGACTACCTGGGATTATAGGCATGCACCACCACGCCCAGCTGATTTTGTATTTTTTAGTAGAGACGGGGTTTCTCCATGTTGTTCAGGCTGGTCTTGAACTCCCGACCTCAGGTGATCCGCCCGCCTCAGCCTCCCAAAGTGCTGGGATTACAGGCATGAGCCACCATACCCGGCCTGGATTCTCTGTTTTTATTTTGCTATATTTTTTCTTGCTTGCAGAGTGTGGGGCCTGAGATCAGGGAAGGACCAGGGAGAAAGGTGTGGGGAACTGTGTTTGAAGGTGGCTGTTACTCTGTGTCAGGCACTTTGCATACAACTTGCTATTTGGCCCCATTTTCCAGAAGAGGAAACTGAGGCTCAGAGAAGTTAACTTGTCCAATGTTTTTTTTTTGTTTTTTTGAGACGGAATCTCGCTCTGTCGCCCAGGCTGGAATGCAGTGGCACGATCTTGGCTCACTGTAACCTCCGCCTCTGGGGTTCATGCCATTCTCCTGCCTCAGCCTCCCGAGTAGCTGGGACTATAGGCGCCCGCCACCTCGCCCAGCTACTTTTTTTGTATTTTTAGTAGAGACGGGGTTTCACTGTGTTAGCCAGGATGGTCTCAGTCTCCTGACCTTGTGATCCGCCTGTCTCGGCCTCCCAAAGTGCTGGGATTACAGGCATGAGCCACTGCACCCGGCCAACTTGTCCAATGTTTTTACCAAAGAGAAAAGGTAAGGTAAGGGGCCAGGTGTAGTGGCTCACACCTGTGATCCCAGCACTTTGGGAGACCGAGGCGGGTGGATTACTTGAGGCCAGGAGTTCGAGACCAGCCTGGCTAACATGGGGAAACCCCATCTCTACTAAAAACACAAAAATTAGCTGGGCGTGGTGGCACGTGCCTGGGCCCGTAATCTCAACTACTGGGGAGGCTATGGCAGGAGAATGGCTTGAACCCAGAAGGCAGAGGTTACAGTGAACCGAGATTGCGCTACTAATCTCCAGCCTGGGTGACAGAGCAAGACTCCGTCTCAAAAAACAAAACAAAACAAAAGATAAGGTAGGGAAGTTGGACAGTGGGTATGGCAAGAGTAAAGGTCAGGAGGTGTGACTGTACCTGATGTGCATGCAGGGAATGGGAGTCATTAGGAATCCAGAGGAATTAGCGGGCAATAAAAGGCCAGGAGGCCACGAAGGGTGGGGCCGAGCTCAATCCATGGTGGTGGTGGTTGAAGCTATCTTTGTGTTATGGCCACAACTGCGGTTCCCTTGCATCGATCTTCTTATCTGTGAGGGCGACATAGAGGTGCATTTGTTTGGATTAGATTTGACTATAAGCCACAGATATCCCAAAGTTATAGTGGCTTAAACATGGCAGACACACACACACGCACACATTACACAGAAACACACACACAAACATGGCAGACACACACACTACACAGACACACACACAAACTTGGCAGACACACACACACTACACAGACGCACACGCACAAACATGGCAGACATTTCTTTTCCTTTCACGTAGATATAGGGGACCAGAGGTAGTGTGGCAGAATCCACAATCACCAGGCCCCTTCTATCTGGTCACTCCACCATCTGGTCAGTCAACCAACAGGTGGCTTCCACCTCAGGGCCCAAGAAGGTCGCTCATGCTCCAGCCATTGTGTCATATTCCAGCCAGCAGGAAGGGGCAAAGAAGGCAACATTTCCCTGCTTTGATCCCACTGGTTAGAACTTGGTCTTAGTCACATGGCACTCTCTGCTGTACAGGAGGCTAGAGAATGTAGTTGTCCTCTGTGGAGACCAACTAAAAAGCTGGGGTTCTATTAATAATAAGAAAGGAAAATATTATTAATAGTTGATACTCGGAAGCTTCTGCCGCACACATGGCAGGCACGAGTCCTTCTTTTTGGCCTCCAGTGTCCAAACTGCTTTCCTAGGCTCTCTAGCCATCCTGGTGTTCCTGAGAGTTCCCCAATTATTTCCCTAGTAAATTACTTGTTTCTTGCCTGTCATCACGAGCCCTCATAGTGAATGGCATAGGGGACGAGATCGGAAATGCATGATCAACAATAATGGTGAACATTTATTGAGCACTTACTGCATGCCAGGCCATGTTATAACCTTACCTCAGCCTCCCGAGTAGCTGGGATTACAGGCATGCACCACCATGCCTGGCTAATTTTGTATTTTTAGTAGAGACGGGGTTTCTCCATGTTGGTCAGGCTGGTCTCGAACTCCCAACCTCAGGTGATCTGCCAGCCTCGGCCTCCCAAAGTGCTGGGATTACAGGCATGAGCCACCGCACCTAGCCGGGCCTGGTTCATTTTTAAATTGTTGTCTTAATCTTAGTTGCTTAAGAACACTGAGTTGTTACTGCTTGCAATTCTATGTGTTGGCTGGTGGTTCCTCTGTGGGTTTCACCTGGGCTTGTGCATGTGGCTGCTTCTGGCTTTCAGTTGTGCTGGCCAGGCCAAGGTGGCCTCATTCATGGTGACATGGGATTCAGATGGGATTCAGATAGCTGGTTGTTGGCTGCGGCATCTCAGTGCTGCATCTGGGCTCTTATCATCCAGAAGGTTAGACTAGCTTCTGTCCACGGTGTTTTCAGCACAGCATCTAGGAGCCCTAGGCCCAGATGTCCCATAAAGTCTCTTTCTCCCATTTATTCTATCTCAGAGCAAGTCAAACATCAGCCCAGGGCTTCCAGGAAATTGCTCCTTGCTCCTTGTTGGCCCACAGACCTCATTTGTACTCACTAGCAGAGGGATAAGATTACCCTTTGACTTATCCGGCCCTCCAAGGTGGGGCAGGGAATGGGGTCACTTCCCTGAGGCACCTGGGCTGCCTGGGGAAGGGGTAGACCTTTGAACAAAACTGGGGAGGGGCAGGTGCAGGGAGAGGGTGGTTACAGAGCGGAGACAATAGACAACAGGACCATGACCACCCACTGTTAATGTTTGGTGGAATTTCTTTCCAGGCATTTTACAAATACTCAAGAGATATTCCTGCCTGCCACGCTTATATTGAGAACCTGTTTCTGGAAGCCTCTTGGGACTGTGCCCTGATTGTGCCTAGATCCTGAGCACAATCATACAATGATGTGTTTCCTTTTCCTGGGAGCAGGTGGGAATGACACATTAAAACTATGCTGTAAAAACTAGAACAAAACATAGGTGAGTTTCTAAAAAATGCCTTTAAAAAATAATTCAATTTTTTTCAAATTTACAGAAAAGTTGCAAGAACAGTACAATAAACTCTCAATACCCTAATTATCAACATTTTGCTACACGTGATTTATCCTTCTGTTTCTCTGTGTGTACTATTTTTCGGAACCATTGGAGAGTCAGTTACATCATAATGCCTTTTTAGCCTAAATTCTTCAGTGTGTATTTCTTTTTTTTTTTTTTTGAGACGGAGTATCGCTCTGTCGCCCAGGCTGGAGTGCAGTGGCCGGTTCTCAGCTCACTGCAAGCTCTGCCTCCTGGGTTTATGCCATTCTCCTGCCTCAGCCTCCCGAGTAGCTGGGACTACAGGCGCCCGCCACCTCGCCCGGCTCGTTTTTTGTATTTTTTAGTAGAGATGGGGTTTCACCGTGTTAGCCAG
>NW_016808980.1:1020398-1031075 GCF_001698545.2 Rhinopithecus bieti
ATAAAATAAAATATATAAATACATACATATATTACATATATATATTACATACATATATTACATATATATTACATATATATGTATGTATTTTTTATAGAGACATGGTCTCACTATGTTGCCCAGGCTGATCTCAAACTCCAGGACTCAAGTGATCTGCCCACCTTGGTCTCCAAAAGTGCTAGGATTACAGGTGTGTACCACCATGCCTGGCTGACTTTTTTTCTGTACCTTTTTAGAGACAAGGTCTCACTCTACCACGCTGGTCTCAAACTCTTAGGCTCAAGTGATTTGCCCATCTTGGCCTTCCAAAGTGCTGGGATTACAGGTGTGAGCCACTGCGTCTGGCCCAGAGGAGCTAGTGCTACTAGTTCTAAATCTGGCCTTTCCACTAACTAGCTGTGTGCCCGTGAGTCACCCATGTCCCCTCTCTGGGTCTCATATTTCTCAGTTGTAAACCAGGCTTAGCAAATCTTTAAATCTATGCAATTTAAAGCTTTTTTTCCTCTTTTGCAATTGCATTTTGAGGAATCCATTCCCAGGGAAATTCTCACCGCATAGCACATGAACACAGGTGCCAGGATGCAGTTGCACCTTCCTTTGTGGAGCAAAATCTTGGAAATATCCTTAAAAGTGATTAAGTAAATGAGAGTTTTATCTGTGCTCTGGAGTGCAAGACCGCGGACTATGGCTTTCAGGATTCTCTGGTGACACCTGCTGGCACAAAGGGATACTGCAGTCCAACTTGGCTACGTATTGGGAATTTCTAGAATAAGAGAGGTTCGGGGCAATTGTGTGAGGGTGGTTTGGGAAGGCACAGAGCAGGGAGAGATTTGGAAGGAAGGTCAAGGCAAGGAGGTGGCCTGAGTGTGGAGGTTGCAAGCATAGACTTGAGTTCCAATTCTGGCTTCACTATTTACTAGCTGGGTGAGCCTGGGTGGATTTGGAACTTTCTCTGAGCCTCGCTTTCTTCTTCTGTAAAACAAGGATCCTAGACCAGGTGCAGTGGCTCATGCCTGTAATTCCAGAACTTTGGGAGGCTGAGGCGGGCAGATCACGAGGTCAAGAGTTCAAGACCAGCCTGGCCAATATGGTGAAACCCTGTCTCTACTAAGAATACAAAAATTAGCTGGGCATGGTGGCGTGTGCCTGTAATCCTAGCTACTCGGGAGGCTGAGGCAGGAGAATCGCTTGAACCTGGGAGGCAGAGGTTGCAGTGAGCTGAGATCATGCCACTGTACTCCAGCCTGGGTGACAGAGCAAGACTCCATCTCAAAAAGAGAAAATAAAATAAAGATCCTAAGGCCTGTGTTACAGATTATTGGTGAGGTCTCGGTGAAAGGATTAATTTATTTAATAATTTATTGAAACAACATTGAGCACCTAAGATGTCAGTGATTGACAGTCTCAAATAGGTGCCAGGGATACAGCAGGGGATGAGGCCTAGGTCCTTCCCTCCTGGAGCTTACAGTCTAGTGCAGAGAACACAACAAACTAATAAGTATGCATATGACATAATTTCAGGTATTATTTTTATTTATTTATTTATTTTTGAGACAGAGTCTCACTCTGTCACCCAGGTTGGAGTGCAGTGGTGCCATCTTGGTCACTGCAGCCTCCGCCTACTGGGTTCCAGCGATTCTCATGCCTCAGCCTGCCAAGTAACTGGGACTCCAGGTACACACCACCATGTTGGCTAATTTTTGTATTTTAGTAGAGGTGAGATTTTGCCATGTTGCCCAGACTGGTCTCGAACTCCTGTCCTCAAGTAATTCACCCACCTCGGCCTCCCAAAGTGCTGGGATTACAGGCATGAGCCACCGTACCCAGCCTAATTTCAGGTATTGATGACACTACAAAGGAAAATAAAGCAGGAGGCGTGTTGGTGTGGATTGAGGCATTGTTGCAAGTGGGGTGTGTGGGGAGGGTGTCTCTGAGGAGGCTTGAGCAGAGCTAGAGGAGCCGTGTCCTGTGTGCATATGAAATGCTAGCAGAAGAGCCTTGCATGTAGGAAAGGGCCAATAAATGGTGGGTCATCATCTTATTACACACAGCAGAGCGAAAGGAAGGGAGGGATTGGAATCCATTTCCCAGGGTCTGTGGCAGTCACAGAGAGTGACAGAAGATTCCCTGGGCTGGCAGGTGGAGCGGCAGCCCTGCTCATGGTGTGGGGAGTGGGGAGCCCTGGATCTGAGGAGACCCAGCTCTGGGTGGCCTTGAGCGAGCCACTGTCTGGGCCTCAGTTTCCTCATTTGGAAAACAGGGCCGATAATGCCCACTTTGTGAAACTGGGGGGTGCCATAGGCTGAATGATGACCCCTCCAAATCATTATGTTGAGATTCTAACCCCCAGTACCTCCGACTGTTACTGTATTTGGAAATAAGGCCTTTAAAGGGGTAATTAAGTGGCTAGGCACAATGGTTCACACCTGTAATCCCAGCACTTTGGGAGGTCGAGGAGGGCAGATTACTTGAGGTCAGGAGTTTGAGACCAGCCTGGCCAACATGGTGAAACCCTATCTCTACGAAAAATACAAAAAGTAGCCGGGCATGGTGGTGCACATCTGTAATCCTAGCTACCCGGGAGGCTGGGGCAGGAGAATTGCTGGAAACCAGGAGGCAGGGGTTGCAGTGAGCCGAGATCGCGCCACTGCACTCCAGCCTGGCCCACAAAGTGAAGCTCCCTCTTCGGAAAAAAAAAAAAAAAAAGAGGTAATTAAGTAAAAATGAGATCATTAGGGTGGACCCTAATCCAATATAATGGTTGTCTTCATAGGAAGAGGAAATTTGGACACAGACACAAACACAGGGAGGGCCATGTGAGCCCAGAGCAAGGCGGCGGCCATCTACAAGCCTCGGAGAGAGGCTGTGGGAGAAACCAGCCCCACTCACACCTTGACAACAATCTCTGTTGTTCAAACCACACAGTCTGTAGTCCTCTGTTACAGCGAGCCCTGCAAATTGAGATGGGGTTGATGTGGAAATACGGCTGGGCACACAGGAGACCCTCAGTGGAGGCTGATTTCTTTGGCCCAGTGCCACATGGAGCCCAACCACTGGCTGAGCTGCAGGCCTGATTGTGACCACTCAACCTCTCTGTAAAGCTCGGGGTCTGCCTTGAGATTCTGCACTTACCACGGAGTGGCCCTGCCTTGGGGACCCATCTCACCTCATTTCTGCCCTCCTTTCTGGTTCATGACTCAGCCATCCACTAACGTCTCATGGTAGCACTGTGGCCACTCTGTAAACGACAGCACCACTGGTGTCTCACTGGGGGCCAGTCTGGAAGGGGGAGACCACCTAGGCATTTCAGACAGAAGGGATGGGATATAGGCATTGCTTACACAGATGACGGATGAGCCGAGACGCAGAAAGGCCAGGTGAGGCATTAGCCACAGCTGGAGGCGCTCCGCCCTAGGCCAGCGGGACAGAAGGAAGCTGGGTCCGAGAAGCCAGGGCTGGAGCCACAGTGGGGGCTGCCTGGTAGGAGCTGACCAGGGAGGGAGGGTCTGTCGGGCGGGGGCTGGCGCTCTTTGCTTTCCGATCCAAGCCCCGCCCTCTGCAGCTCTGTTCTGTCTGCCCCAGAGCTGACCCTGCGGCGCCTTTCCCAGGCTCCGGTCAGATGAGTTCCTATTGGCCAACGGGAGGCCCCAGTCGGAGAGCGCCCCGGGACAGGCCCCTGTGCCTCCGGCTTTGCGGAGTGACGCAGGCCCTGGGCTAAAGCAACCCTACCAGCCCTTCCAGCTTAGAGGTGGCAATGGCTCTTTGCAGCTGCGCTTTCTTTCTCGGAGCGTCCTCCACATCCCGTTCGGCCTCTGCCTCCACCGTCGTCTCTGTAACCCGTTCCCTGTGGGAGAGTCCCTGTTGCAGCGTTCAGGGGTTTCGGTTTTCTGGGTGAACTTAACGCGAGGGAAGGCGCTGACGGCAAGGTGGCAGGTGACCAGCCCAGCAGGCCGCCCAGCCCTCCCCTTCCTACAGACAGAAGCGCCGAGGCCTGCGGAGGGGAGAGGCAAGTGGGTGTGGGGGATCGGGGGCAGCCCTGGAGTCAAGACAGGCCTTGTTTTGTCCCAGGAAGAAAATTCCAACACAGACCACAACACCGATGGGCCTGGAAAACACTGTGCTCAGTGAAAGAAGTCAGACACACAAGGACAATGTTGTATGAGATAGCTGGGATGGGTAGATTCTGAGAGATGGAAAATAGAGGTTACCTGGAGAGAGGGGGGAATTGTTGAATGAGGACAGAGTTTGTGTCGAGGATGATAGAAAAGTTTTGGATACAGAGAGTGATGACAAGTATACAGCATTGTGATTTTTCTTTTCTTTTCTTTTTTTTTTTGTGTGACAAGGTCTTACTCTGTTGCCCAGGCTGGACTGCAGTGGTGCAATCCTAGCTCGCTGCAGCTTCGACCTCCCGTGCCCAAGTGATTCTCCCACCTCAGTCTCCTGAGTGGCTGATTTTTCTTGTTTATTTTTTTTTTTGGTAGAGATGGGGGTATCGCTATGTTGCCCAGGCTGGTCTTGAACACTTGGGCTCAAGTAATTCTCCCGCCTTGGCCTCCCAAAGTCCTGGGATTACAGGTGTGAGGGTGTGAGCCACTGTGCCTGGTGTGAATGTATTTAATGCCACTGAATTTTACACTTAATGGTAAAAATGATAAATATTCTGTTAAATATTTTACCACAATAAAAAAAATCTGTGACAGTTGTCAGAATGAAAACCATGAAGAGGGGAGTCTCATGCTTATATGCCTGATAAAGAAAGACTGTAAGAACTACAACCCTTGGCTGGGCGCAGTGGCTCACGTTTGTAATCCGAGCACTCTGGGAGGCCAAGGCAGGTGGAACACCTGGGGTCATGAGTTTGAGACCAGCCTGGCCAACATGGTGAAACACTGTCTCTATTAAAAATACAAAAAAAAAATTAGCCAGGCGTGATAGTGGGCGCCTGTAATTCCAGCTACTCAGGAGACTGAGTCAGGAGAATAGCTTGAACCTGGGAGGTGGAGGTTGCAGTGAGCTGAGATAGCACCACTGCACTCCAGCCTGGGTGACAGAGTGAGACTCTGTCTCAAAAATTTAATTAAAAAAAAAAAAAAAGAAGCCAGGCACAGTGGCTCACACCTGTAATCCCAGCACTTTGGGAGGCTGAGGCGGATGGATCACCTGAGGTCGGGAGTTTGAGACCAGCCTGGCCAACATGGAGAAACCCCATCTCTACTAAAAATACATAATTAGCCAGGTGTGGTGGCGCATGCCTGTAATCCCAGCTACTTGGGAGGCTGAGACAGGAGAATCGCTTGAGTCCAGGAGACCGAGGTTGCGGTGAGCCGAGATAGTGCCATTGCAGTACAGCCTGGACATCAAGAGCAAAACTTTGTCTCAAAAAATATATATATATATTTATTTTTAGAGACAAGGTCTTGCTCTGTTGCCTAGGCTGGAGTGCAGTCATGGCTCACTGGAGCCTTGAACTCCTGGGCTCAAACAATCCTCCTGCCTCAGCCTCCCAACTATCTGAGACTACAGGCAGGCACCACTATGTCCAGTTAATTTTTAAATTTTTTCATAGAGGTGGGGTCTCACTATGTTGCACAGGCTGGTCTAGAAAATTTTAAATTAAATATGTAACTCACATTTACAGTTCACATTATTTATTTATTTATGTATTTATTGACACAGAGTCTTGCTGTGTTGCCCAGGCTGGAGTGCAGTGGCATGATCTCGGCTCACTGCAACCTCTGCCTCCTGGGTTCAAGTGATTCCCCTGTCTCAGCCTCCCGAGTAGCTGGGATTACAGGCGCCCACCACCACACCCAGTTAATTTTTGTATTTTTAGTAGAGTCAGGGTTTCACTATGTTGGCCAGGCTGGTCTCGAACTCCTGGCCTCATGATCCACCCGCCTTGGCCTCCCAAAGTGCTGGGATTACAGGCATGAGCCACCATGCCCAACTGCAGACATCTTTTTGTTTTGTTTTTTTCTTTGGAGATGGCGTCTCGCTCTGTCACCCAGGAGGGAGTACAGTGGCATGATACCTGCTCACTGCAGCCTCAACCTCCTGGATTCAAGCGATCCTCCCACCTCAGCCTCCTGAGTAGCTGGGGCTACAGGTGTGCAACACCACGCCTGGCTAATTAAAAAGGTGACAGAGAGACCCTGTCTCAAAAAGCAAACAAAAAACCACGTGTGCACGTGTGTGTGTGGGCGGGGGGGGAGAGAGAGAGAGAGGAGGATATGATACATCAAATGTAGTAAAATGAAAACATTTGGGAAATATTTGAAGTATTTGTGACTTTAAGTCTAAAAGTATTTCAAAATTAAAAAGAAATAATAACGTAAAAGGTAAATAGTGCCAGGTGTGGTGGTGCACACCTGAAATCCCAGCACTTTGGGAGGCCAAGGCAGGTAGATCACCTGAGGTCAGGAGTTTGAGACCAGCCTGGTCAACATGGTGAAACCTCATCTCTACTAATTAGCCAGGCATAGTGGTGGGCACTTGTAGTCCCAGCTACTTGGGAGGCTGAGGCAGGGGAATCGCTTGAATCTAGGATGTGGAGGTTGCAGTGAGCTGAGATTGCACCACTGCACTCCAGCCTGGGTGACAGAGCAAGACTCTGTCTCCAAAAAAAAAAAAAAAAAAAAAAAAAAAAAAGAAAAGGTGAATAGTATCAAGTGGTGCTGGAAGATACGGGATATAAAACCCCTGGGCACAGCTGGTGTGAGTGGAGAGGGAACAGCCTTTCTGTAGAGCACCTGGTACTTTGTCAGATTAGTCCCCCCATCCCCTACAACCCATTCCCAAGCCAAAGTCCCAGAGACATCCTCACGCCAGCCCTGGAGGGTGCAAGGAGGCGGCAGCTCACCTTATCTGTGGTGGGGCAAGTTGGGGGTCACTTGGGTGTCTACCCCAGGGACTGGGCGGCTGAGACTGGGGACTGCTCACAGAAAGGACCGTGGATGAGCCACAGCCACAAAACCCTTAACACAAGTGTTCATGCACAAAGTAGCCACGTGTGTTTTGCAGGGACATATTCCAGCAAAAAGACACAAAGTGACAGAATGGCTGCCTTTGAGTGGGGGTGAGAAGAGGTGGATGGCAGGTACCAGAAGAGAAGGGAATAAATATATGAAGAAAAACGACCCCCTCGGGCAGTGCCTGGCACAGCATAAGTGCCCAGGAAACAGAGGCCCAGCTGCTCACGTTCTGGGCAGCAGGGCTGGGACCAGCGCCGGCTTCCTGGTTAAGGAGGCCACCCTTTCCTCTTGAGGGGTCTGAGTATGCATGTCAGCACCTGGTGGGCACGCAGCACCCAGCTGACCAGGGGCCTTTACCTCTGTGGCTGTCACCAGCCTGGCCCTGAGAACTGGATGAAAGCTGGAATAATTCTTCCTGTAATAAAGCAAACGCGACCATGTTCAACCTTTCCCTTCATTTCAGAGGCTTCCCGCACCCGATGCCTCCCACAGCCTCAGGCTGAGTCCCCAGGTGCTCCAGTGGGGGTGGTAATGCTGAGCACTGAGTTGGTTTCCATAGTTTTCATCATTAAAATGTTTAAATGACTAGGCTGGGCACGATTGCTCAGGCGTGTAATCCCAGCACTTTGGGAAGCCGAGGTAGGTGGATCACTCGAGCCCAGGAGTTTGAGACCAGCCTGGGCAACATGGCAAAATCCTGTCTCTACAAAATGCAAAAAAATTAGCTGGGTGTGGTGGCACTACAGGTGCCTGTAGTCCCAGCTACTTGGGAGGCTGAGATGTGAGGATTGCTTGAGCCTAGGGAGGTTGAGGTTGCAGTGAGCTGTGATTGTGCCACTGCACTCTAGCCTGGGTGACAGTGACACACCTTGTCTCCAAATAAGTAAGTAAATAAATAAATAAAATTAGCCTGGCATGGTGGCACGTGCCTGTGGTCCCAGCTACTTGGGAGGCTGAGATGTGAGGATTGCTTGAGCCTGGGGAGGTTGAGGTTGCAGTGGGCTGTGATTGTGCCACTGCACTCTAGCCTGGGTGACAGTGACAGACCCTGTCTCCAAATAAATAAATAAATAAATAAATAAAATTAGCTTGGCATGGTGGCACGTGCCTGTGGTCCCAGCTACTTGGGAGGCAGAGGGGGGAAGGGCATCTGAGTTTGGGGGGTTGAGGCTGCAGTGAGCTGTGATGGTGCCAATGTACTTGAGCCTAGGCTACAGAGATCTTATCTAAGAAAAGCCTAAATGAAAGTGTGGCGACGAGCAGGCTTGAGTTATATTCATGCTGAGCTCTTCAGGATAGATTCTCAAAAAAAGTGGCATTGGTGGGGCTCTCCCTCTGTTTATTCACTAATCTGTTTTATTTTTTATATTTATTATTTTTTTATCTACTTTTTTTGAGATGGAGTTTCAACTCTGTCACCCAGGCTGGAGTGCAGTGGCACGATCTTGGCTCACTGCAACATCCATCTCCTGGGTTCAAGCGATTCTCCCACCTCGGCCTCCAAGTAACTGGGATTACAGGCATGCGCTACCACGTTCAGCTAATTTTTAGTAGAGACAGAGTTTCACCATGTTGGCCAGGCTGGTCTTGAACTCCTGACCTCAAGTGATCCACCCGCTTTGGCCTCCCAAAGTGCTGGGATTACAGGTGAGAATCACCATGACCCGCCCATTTTATTTTATTTTTATTTTTTATTTTTTATTTTTTTTTGAGACAGAGTCTTGCTCTGTCACCCAGGTTGGAGTGCAGTGGCCGGATCTCAGCTCACTGCAAGCTCCGCCTCCCGGGTTTACGCCAGTCTCCTGCCTCAGCCTCCCAAGTAGCTGGGACTACAGGCGCCCGCCACCTCGCCCGGCTAGTTTTTTGTATTTTTTAGTAGAGACGGGGTTTCACCGTGTTAGCCAGGATGGTCTCGATCTCCTGACCTCGTGATCCGCCCGTCTCGGCCTCCCAAAGTGCTGGGATTACAGGCTTGAGCCACCGCGCCCGGCCTATTTTTAACATTTAACTGGGTAAGCTGCAGATACCCCTCAAGATGTCAGTGTACATGTCATTAACTAGAGTCCAATACTTGTTTCTCTGTCTGTGAAGCTTACATTTGGTGAATTGCACAACTCTTAGGTGTACTTTTGATTACTTTTTTTTTGAGATGGAGTTTTGCTCTGCCACCAAGACTAGAGTACAGTGGTGTGATCTCTGCTCACTGAAACCTCTGCCTCCCGGGTTCAAGTGATTCTTCTGCCTCAGCCTCCTGAGCAGTTGGGATTACAGGTGCCCACCACCGCGCCTGGCTAATTTTTGTATTTTTAGTAGAGATGGGGTTTCACCATGTTGGTCAGGCTGGTCTTGAACTCCTGACCTCAAGTGATCCACCGGCCTCAGCCTCCCAAAGTACTGGGATTACAAGTGTGAGCCACCGTGCCCAGCCACTTTTGATTACTTTTGACAAATGCATCTAGCTGCACTGCCCAGACTCCCTCCAAGATATTAAACATGCAGTGGTTTGAATTGTATCCCCCAAGAAGATATGTTCAAGTCCCAACCCCTGGGACCTGTGAATGTGACCTTATTTGGAAATAGGGGCTTGCAGATGTAACCCAACTTAAGATGAGCTCATTCTGGAGTAGGGTGGGCTCTAAATCCAATGACTGGTGTTTACATAAGAGAAAGGAGAGGGAGATTTGGAGGTGAACACACACAGAGGGAAGAAGGCACTGGAAGAAGGCTGTTGGAAGATGAAGGCAGCGATTGGGGTAATGCAGCTAGAGCCAAGGAGCATGGTGAATGGCAGGCAAGCATCATGGACGAAGCAAGGAGGGATTCTTCCCCAGAACCTCCAGAGGGAGCAGGGCCCTGGTTTCAAGGGAGAATACATTTCTGTTGTTTTGAGTTTGTGGTATCTTACCACGGTGGCCCTGGGAAACTCACACGAAACACGTACCATCACCCCAACGAGCACCCTTGTCCCCTCCCCAGTTGTGCTCTCCCGCAACTGGCAACCACCGTTCTGGTATTTTCCTCATGGGTGCGTTCTGCCTGTTCTAGAGCTCTATACAGATGGGATCACGCAGGAGGTTCTTGGTGTCTGGCATCTTTCACTCACCCAAGATCGGAGATTTACTGTTGCAGCTATCAGTGCTGGCACGCCTATAATTAAAGTCCATTTACTTGAAGAGGAAGTAAATTTTGAAGTTGAGGAGGAGGGAGTAGGCAGTAAGCTTTCTCCTTCTTTTTTGAGACGGAGTTTCGCTCTTGTTGCCCAGGCTGGAGTGCAATGGCGTGATCTTGGCTCACCACAACCTCCACCTCCCGGATTCAAGCGATTCTCCTGCCTCAGCCTCCCGAGTAGCTCGGATTACAGGCAAGTGCCACCACGCCCGGCTAAGTTTTGTATTTTTAGTAGAGACGGGGTTTCGCCATATTGGTCAGGCTGGTGATCCGCCCGCCTCGGCCTCCCAAACTGCTGGGATTACAGGCGTGAGCCACCGCTCCCGGCCTGTAAGCTTTCTCTTTAAAGCTGGGCTTGAGGCCCCCTCTTCCCGGGGGTCTCTGGCCCTCAGGCGCCCCGACCTGAAGCTGTTTCCCAGTTCAGACAGAGGTTGCAGAGATCGGAGGCAGGCCTTCCGCGCCACCTTGTGGCCATTCTAGGCAGCGCAACCCGTGATGCCTGTGGTGGGGCGTGGGCGTGGGCGTGGGGTGGGGC
>NW_016808980.1:1031512-1042316 GCF_001698545.2 Rhinopithecus bieti
TTGGGGTGGGGCTGGGGTGGGCAAATGTGTATTTTCCTGGGGTGGGCCCTCAAGTCACTGAGCACCTACTCAGTGCTTGCATGATTCCACTGTATGTGTGTGGGGGCAGAGATGACCTAGACTGGGCAGACCCTAGAGGGGTTCCCAGGAGAGGGAGATTGCACAACACTAACTCCAGTAGGGTGGATGGAGTGAGGCCCAGAGGCCTGAAGTCCAGCTAAAGCCTGGAGAAGGGGACAGTAATGGACTTGGGCATTCAGGGAACATTTCCTTGGGCATCTCTACAGCTGGGGATGGAAAGGAAGGGTGTTAAAGGCAAGGGAACAGCACAGCCAAGGTGTGGAAACAGGACCCGGCAACATTCTGCACCCAACCAATCATAAGGTAATACGTGTCCATGGTGAACAATTTTTTTTTTCTTTTTAGAGACAGGGTCTTGCTCTGTCACCCAGGCTGGAGTGCAGTGACACAATCATGGCTCACCGCAGCCTTGACCTCTTGGGCCCAAGAGATCCTCTTGCCTCAATCTCCTGAATATCTGGGACTGCAGATGCATACCACCATGCCTGGCTAGTTTTGGACTTTTTTTAACAGATGGGGCTCTCGCTATATTGACTGGCTTGTCTTAAACTCCTGGCCTCAACTGATCCTCCTGCTTTGGCCTCTCAAAGTGCTGGGATTATAGGCGTGAGCCACCACGCTCGGCCCCATGGTGAACTGTTTTTTTTTTTTCTTTTTTGAGACAGGGTCTTGTTCTGTTGCCCAGGCTGCAGTTCAGTGGCATGATCTCGACTCACTGCAGCCTCCGCTTCCCGGGCTCAAGTGATTCTCCTGCCTCAGACCTCCGAGTAGTTGGGATTACAGGGTCGCACCACCATGCCTGGCTAATTTTTGTATTTTTAGTAGAGATGGGGTTTCACCATGTTGGCCAGTATGGTCATGAACTCCTGACCTCAAATGATCCACCCGCCTCGGCCTCCTAAAGTGCTGGGATTACAGGCGTGAGCCACCACGCCCGGCTGGCTTAAGTCTTAAGCAGCAGCTTCCACTTTTGTGTTCTGGGGGAGGCCAGCAGCTATATAAGAAGTCTGTGCTGGTTGCAAAAAGTGCAAGGTTTTTTTTTTTTTTTTTTTTTTTTTTTTTTTTGAGACAGAGTCTCGCTCTGTCACCCAGGCTAGAGTGCAGTGGCCGGATCTCAGCTCACTGCAAGATCCGCCTCCCGGGTTCACGCCTTTCTCCTGCCTCAGCCTCCTGAGTAGCTGGGACTACAGGCGCCCGCCACCTCGCCCGGCTAGTTTTTTGTATTTTTTTTTTAGTAGAGACGGGGTTTCACCGTGTTAGCCAGGATGGTCTCGATCTCCTGACCTCGTGATCCGCCCGTCTCGGCCTCCCAAAGTGCTGGGATTACAGACTTGAGCCACCGCGCCCGGCCAAAAAAGTGCAAGGTTTAAAAAAAAAAAAAAAAAAAAGGACTGTGCTGAGGAGACCACGTGGCAAGGCCACCGGCAAGAGAGGCCAGGAGGAGAGGCTGCTTGAAAGGACAACTCGCAGCATGTGCAGAGGCCACATGGGAAGTAAGAAACTGCCAGAGGGAGCACTGAGGAACTAAGGCAGCAGGCACATGATCCAGCCAGCCATCCGCCACTCGGGCCAGCCGAGCTGAGGTGCCACACATGCAGCACAGAAGCCACCGTGGACCCTTGGAGCAGAGACAAGCTGTCCCCTCATGCTCTGTCCTAATTCCTCACCCACAGGATTGTGAGCAAATACATTGGTGGTTATTTCAAGCCCTTAAAAAAACAGAATTACTGGCGGGGCGCGGCAGCTCACGCCTGTAATCCCAACACTTTGGGAGGCCGAGGTGGGTGGATCACTTGAGGTCAGGAGATTGAGACTAGCCTGGCCTACATGGCGAAACCCTGTCTCTACTAAAAATACAAAATTTTTTTTATTTTGTATTTTAGGGCGTGGTGGCAAACATCTGTAATCCAGCTATTTGGGAGACTGAGGCACAAGAGCTGCTTGGACCTGGGAAGTGGAATTTGCAGTGAGCTGAAATCTGAGATCAAGCCATTGCACTTCAGCCTGGGCAACAAAGTGAGACTCTGTCTCAAAAAAAAAAAAAAAAAAAAAAATTACTGTATAATCCAGTAGCCACCACTGGGTATATATCCCATGGAAATGAATCTAGTATGGTGAAGAAATATCTGCGTTCACACGTTTATTGCAGCATTATTCACTAAGTTTTGAGGTGTGTCATTACATGGTGGCAGCCAGAACCCCCGTCCCTTGGCTACTACTGTTGCTGGTTTCTTATGACCCTTCCAGCACGAACCTCTGCATCTTCAAATACATGAAGCTCGGCACGGTGGCACACGCCTGCAGTCCCAGCTACTCAGGAGGCTGAGGTGGGAGGATCGCCAGAGCTCAGGAGTTTGAGGATGGGGTGTGCTATGATCTCACTGTGAACAGCCACTGCACTCCCGTCTGGGTGATACAGTGAGACCGTTTCTAAACAGACAAACAAACCAAAAAGAATACGTACATTCCCACTCCTCCCTCATTTATGTGGGGTTCACACACCACACATCTGGCCTGCTCTTGGCTTTTTTTCCCAATTAATGATAGATCTTGGAGATTGTTCTAGGTGTGTACTGTTCAATATAGTAGTCACTAGTCCAGGAGGTGATTTAAATTTATTTTAAAAAATTTTTATGTATTTTTTAAAATAGAGCAATCCTCCTGCCTCAGCCTCCCAAGTATCTGGGACTACAGGCACACACCACCATGCCTGGCTTATTTTTTTTTGAGACGGAGTCTCACTCTTGTTGCCCAGGCTGCAGTGCAGTGGCACGATCTCGGCTCACTGCAACCTCTGCCACCTGGGTTCAAGTGATTCTCCTGCCTCAGCCTCCTGAGTAGCTGGGATTACGGGCACCTGCCACTGTGCCTGGCTAATTTTTTGTGGGTTTTTAGTAGAGACGGGGTTTGACCATCTTGGCCAGGCTGGTCTTGAACTCCTGACCTCATGATCCACCCGCCTCGGCCTCCCAAAGTGCTGGGATTAAGGGTGTGAGCCACTGCACCTAGCCTTAACTTAAATACAATTCAATAAAATTAAAAATTCAGTTCCTCAAGTACACTAGCCACATTTCAGGAATTCAACAAACACACATGGCTGATAGCTGCCATATCAACCCAGATAGAGAACATGTCCATCATTCTAGAAGGTTCTGTTAGACAGTGCTGGTCTAAATCCTCTCCCATGGAGCTGCCTCATTCTTCTTAGTGTTCTTTGGTAATGACAGCCACTGACGTTACCTCACAAGCTTTGCTATTGTAAAGCATTTGCCATTGTCCATTTGTCTTTAAGCAAGTGCGAGTGTCTTGGTGGCATAAATGCCTTGCATTTCTGGGGCCAGTGACATTTCCCATTTTGATGGGCATGGCCAGATTGGAACTGAAGGTTATAGCACTTTGCACAGCTACTGAAACTCTAAGAGTGCCTGTTTGTCCACACCTTCATCAGCACTGTGTCATTCACATTTTAAAAATATTTTAGCGAATGGCAAACGTTTTCCAGACAAACATGGCTTTACCAGGCCCCTGCCCTGCCTGTTGCCTCTCAAGTCACAATGCCAGTGGGCACCTTTCCACAGGCGAAGATCCGTCTTTTGTTTGTTTGTTAGAAATGAGATCTTACTGTATTGCCCAGGCTGGTCTCGAACTCCTGGGCTCAAGGGAACGTCCTGCCTCGGCCTCCCAAAGTGCTGGGATTACAGGTGTGAACCACTGTGCCTGGCCCACGTTGGCCTTTTTTTTTTCAAATTGCGGTAAAATATGCAGAACATAAAACTTACCGTATTAACCATTTTAAGTGCACAGTTCAGTGCCATTAAGGACATTCACGCTGTTGGGTAATCATCACCACCACCCATCTCCAGAGCCCTTTCCATCTTCCAAAACAGTAACTCTATATCCATTAAACAAGAACTTCCTCCCACCTCAGCTTCTGGCAACCACTGTTCTATTTTCTGTCTTTATGAATCTGACTACTCAAGGTACTTCATGCAAGTGGTAGCATGCAGTATTTGTCCTTTTGTGACTGGCTTATTTCACTTAGCACAATATCCTTAAGGTTCATCCGTGTTGTAGCCCATGTCAGAATCTTCTTCCTTCTTAAGGCTAAATAACATTCTATTGTACAGACACACTGCATTTTGTCCATTCATCCATCGATGGACACGAGTTGCTTCCACTTCTTTTTTTTTTTAGACGGAGTCTTGCTCTGGACTCACCCAGGCTGGAGTGCAGTGGTGTGATCTTGGCTCACTGCAACCTCCGCCTCCAGGGTTCAAGCGATTCTCCTGTCTCAGCCTCCTGAGTAGCTGGGATTACAGGTGCCCACCACCACACCCGGCTAATTGCTTCCACCTTTTGGCTATTGCGAAGAAGGCTGCTATCAACGTGGTGTACAAATGTCTCTTCGAGATCTTGCTTTCAATTTGTTTGGGTACATACCCAGAAATAACATTGCTGGGTCATTTGGTAATTCTGTTTTTAATTTTTTGAGGAACAACCATACTATTTACCACAGTAGCTACACAAGCGTTCCAATTTCTACACATCCTCCCCAACGCAGCAGCCATCCTAAGGGGCGTAAGGTGATAGCTCACTGTGTTTTATTCCTTTTTAGTTGACACATAATAATTGTACATGTTTATGGGATACAGAACGATATCTCAATACATGTATACAACATGTAATGATCAAATCTGGGTAATTAGGATATCCATGACCTCAAGCATTTATCATTTCTTTGTGTCGGGAACATTCAAAATCCTCTCTTCTCATTGCGGTTTTTTTTTGTTTGGTTGGTTGGTTTTGTTTTTTTTGAGACGGAGTCTCACTCTGTCGCCCAGGCTGGAGTGCAGCAGCGCAATCTTGGCTCGCTGCAACCTCCGCCTACCAGGTTCAAGCGATTCTTCTGCCTCAGCCTCCCAAGTAGCTGGGACTACTGGCACGTACCACCACGCCCAGCTAATTTTTGTATTTTTAGTAGTAGTAAATTTTGTATTTTCACCATGTTGGCCAGGCTGGTCTCGAACTCCTGACCTCAGGTGATCCACCAAAGTGTTGGCGTGAGCTACCGCACCTGGCCTCATTGCAATTTTGGTCTGTATTTCTTTAATGGTTAGTGATGTTGAGTATCTTATCATGTGATTATTAGCCATTCACAGTTTTCTTTGGAGAAATGTTTATTCAAGTCCTTTGCTCATTTTTAATTGAGTTGTTTTTATTGCTGTTGAGTTGTAAAAGTTCTTTATGTATTATGGATATGAACCCCTTATCAGATATATGATTGGCAAATATTTTCTCCCATTCCATGTTACATTTTTTTTTTTTGAAGGCAGAGTCTTGCTCTTGCTCTGTCACCCAGGTTGGAGTGCAGAGGCACAATTTTGGCTCACTGCAACCTCCGCCTCCCGGGTTCAAGTGATTCTCATGCCTCAGCCTCCTGAGTAGCTGGGATTACAGATGTGCGCCACCATGCCTGGCCATTTTTTTTTTTTTTTAAATTTTTAGTAGAGATGGGGTTTCACCATGTTGGCCAGACTGGTCTCAAACTCCTGACCTCAAGTAATCCACCCACCTCGGCCTCCCAAAGTGCTAGGATTATAGGCATGAGCTGCCATGCCTGGCTGACCCCCACTATTTCTATGACACAAATTCCTGCTACTCTCTGTCATCACCGCAACTATGTGCTCCTACTTCAGGGCCTTTGCACTTGCTGTTCCCTCTGTGTGGTCTGAGGTCCCCGCAGATACCTGCTTCACCACATTCAGGTTTTTGCTTAAATGTCACCTCAGTGAGGCCTTCCCTGACTACTCTAACATAAAGTTAAAATGAACTCCCCTAGCTTGGGCAATATAATGAGACCTGATCTCTACAAAACATTAAAAAAAATCTGCTGGGCATGGTGGCATGTCCCTGTGGTCCCAGCTACTTGGGAGGTTGAGGGGGGAGGATCACTTGAGCCCAGGAAGCAGAGGTTACAGGGGGCAGAGATTGTGCCACCACACTCCAGCAGTGAGGCCCTGTCTCAACAAACAAACAAACAAAAAAACCCGGAAAACAATCAATCAAATCTTCGAGAACTCCTGCTCTGCTCCCCTGCTGTATTTTCCTCCGTAGTGCTGACCAGAATTGAACACAATCTATACTTTAATCATTGATCTTGTTTAGTGCTTGTCTTCCCCCAGGACAATTTCAGCTCCATGAGAACAGAAATTGCTTGTCTTGTCCATGAATGTGTCTTTAGGGCCAGAATTACATGATGTGCCAAGGAACATCTGATGAAAGACTACATGAAGGTTGAGCACTATTTTCTGTTTGTGGGACACTCTGGTTCCTCTCGGCAGCCTGCTGATGCCCTGTGTGCATCTGTCACATCCATGGCACTGACCTCCCCTGATCCCAGAGCAAGGGCGCCCAGCGGGTCTTCACGCATGTGAATGGCTCCTGCAGTCCCAGAACCTACCACCTGGGGGCAGTATATACTCAGGCAAGTTTCATTACCAGGCCTGAGCACCTCCCGTCTCCAAAATCCTGGATCCCAGAACCTCGGAGCCTGGCAGCCCTCGGGGATCTATCTTTGCCAGCCCCATCTGGCAGATGGGGGAATCGAGGCCTCAGAGAGGAGGCATGATGGGGAAAATCTCAAACATTGGAATCAGGGAATCTGACTTTTAAGTCTGGCTCTTGTACCCATTCACGAGGGTACAAGGGGGATTTGGAGGGGGAAGTAGGAAGTACTAACTCTCTTTGGGCCTCAGTTGCCCCATTTGCCTGCTTTGTGGGGTGAAACGGACATCTGATTCACTCTGATGTGTCAGGGAAGGCCAGCAGTGAGGGGGAACAGCAGGCCCAGAACCCCAGATAGAAGATTGTCACCCCATTTTATATATCAGGGAATGAGGCCCAGAGGGGACATCGGACATGGCCGGAGAGCCACAGCATGGAAAGCACAGGGCAGGACGAAAGGCCAACCCCTGCCATCCCCCTGCCCCATACCCACTAGAGACATCCCCCATTCATGTTCTGATGGTTCACCTTTTTGCCATATCTTCCCACCTGCTAGCTGATTTCGAAGCCCCTTTGCAGAACACTCTCTGTCAAAGCAGCCACGTGGGTCTCCCCTTGGCGAGTCGCCTCAGTTTTCTCCTCTTGAAAATGGGATAGGGAAAAGCTGCAGAGATGGGGAGGAGGAATCGTGAAAGCAGTTTGGGGGCAGAGGAGGACGTGTGTCCCAGGTAGGAAAGTGCCTGTTCCCTCCCCGCCCCCGCCTGCCTTCTGCCCACCACCATGTGGCCACGTGGGCCCAGCCCACAGCTTCAGGTTTTAAAAGAGGAGCTGGAAATTTGAATTCTGATGTGAAATCTCCTGATTTTTAAATGTTGGCAATAAATTCACTTAAACATACATACATCAAGCAAAACGCTATGGGGTCAAACTGAACACATCTGTGGTCTCGATTTGGCCACTGGCTGCCAGTTTGAGACCCTTTCCGGCTCTAGGTTCTGAGGGCAGGTGACCGGGAGAGGTGGCGCCAGGGGGATCCTGGTTTCCTGGGCCCACACAGTCACTCACGTGCTCTGGGCCTCTGGGCCGTGGTGGTTCAAGCCCCCACCATCCTCGCTCCTTGGGGAAAGGCTGAACAGTACTGGGGTGGGGGTGGGGGAGCAGCAGGCGGGGCCTGTTGAGCAAGAGCCTTGTAAAAACAAGGGCTTACGTCACCCTAGCTTGCAGCTTCCCTGCAGGACACCTGGCTTGGCACTGGGGTGGGACCTGCTCTGAGAAGGGATGGGTCATCCCCGGCAGGGGGTGGAGGGCAGGGAAGGGTGGCAAGCATGTTCCACCCCAGAGGCCAGAAGGCCTAGACCCCTGCTGGGGCTGAGTCTTTGGGGGCTGGCCTGCAAGGTCTGAGTAACACCTTAGCGCACTGTGTGACCCCAGGTCTACCCTCCTCTCGGCCTCAGTTCTTCTATCCAGAAGATGGGATTCACATTGCCAGGCCTGTTATGACAAACCCAAGGGGGTAAGTCTAGCTGGAAAGATGTTATTCCTTCTCATCCTTTCATGTGACCTGGAGCAGACGCATTTAGCTCTTTTGGGCCTCAGTTTCCTCATCTGTAAAGTGGAGATAATTATAAGACTTTGGCCAGGTGCAGTGGCTCACGCCTGTCACCTCAGCACTTTGGGAGTCTGAGGCAAGAGGGCCACTTGAGGCCAGGCGTTCGAGAAAAGCCTGAGCAACACAGTGAGATATCCATCTCCACAAAACATTGAAAAATATGAAAAAAGAAGAAAAAAAGACCTGCCTCCTACAAATTATCAGTAGGATTAAATGAGTTATTACCTGCAAAGAGCTTGGAATGTGGTTCAGGGAGGTGGAAGGTTGGCCTGAGGACAAACAGCAAACCCGCCAATTAGCTTCAGTCCCCCAAATCTCCCTGCATCTCTTCAGAATCCAGAAGGGGGCCATGCGCGAGTGCCATGGCTCAGAGAGGGGAGCCATTTTGCCTAAGGTCACCAGTCCAGCTAATGAGGAACCTCTCCTTCTTCTCAGCCTCCTCCATTTATTCACTCACCATTCATTGAGCACCTTCTGTGTACCAGGCTCTGTTCTAGGCACCAGGGACACAGTAGTGAAGGCCGTGGGGACAGACAGCAAGACAGGCAGGCAAGGTAATTCTGATTACAATGAGAACGGTGACGGAAATGAAGCAGGGGTGTGAGAGGGGTGACTGAGGGCCTAGACTTCCCATGCGGAGGTCAGGGAGGGTTTCCCGGAGGAGACAGCTTTTGGGCTGAGACCTGAGGAGCTGCCTTGGGCAGAGGTGGGGGGACAGTGTTCTTGTTGCAGAGGGAACAGCAAATGCATTCATTCACTGGTACATGTTGAGCGTGCTGTGCTCAGGAGTCCCTCGTGGGCCAGCCCTCCCTAAGTGGCAGCCTAGAGGGAGACTGAGGTAGACAGCTAGGATAATGGTGGCTGGCAATAGGGAAGGAAATTCACTAGCAGGTAGGACAGGGAAGGCCTCTCAGAAGCTGTGGCCTCTAGCTCAGCCCTGAGTGTCCCATTTTGCAGT
Source organism: Rhinopithecus bieti (assembly GCF_001698545.2). Lineage (NCBI taxonomy): Eukaryota > Metazoa > Chordata > Mammalia > Primates > Cercopithecidae > Rhinopithecus > Rhinopithecus bieti. Next base: position 1,040,665 of record NW_016808980.1, read on the forward strand.
GAGGAAGGCCTGGCTGCCGCACCCCTCTGGGCCTTGATCCCTCCCTAGCCCAGAGGCTGCTGGGAAGGCCCAGAAAGCCAGCAGGCTGGGCCAGTGTTTTATCCCCTCCCTCCCTGCCTCCTACCCACCAAGGGTGCCCAGAGATGTCATTTCTCCAGCCCTTGGGGGCGGAGGTCACCCCAGCTCAGCAGATAACACCAAAGGTTGAGCAATGTCCGCCTGCCCACTGAGGCCAGGGCTGGGGTCAGTGGGCCAGGGGTCAGCCCTGGGCAGGCTGGGAGCTCCTGCCGGGGCAGTCTGGGCTAGGAGTGGCAGAGAGGTGGGCCCAGGGAGCTGCCCCAATGGCCTAGGAATGGGTCCGGAAGGGCAAAGCAAAGGGCCCTCTAATCTGAGCCTAGGGAGCAGAAGTGGGCCGGTGGTCAGAGGGCCTTGGGTCTGTGTTCAAGTCCAGGCAGGCCGTTGTCACTTTCCCGTCTGTGAAACGGCAGCAGCAAAAGCATCTTCCTGGTGGAGTGAAAAAGAACCTCGGGGTCCAGGCCCACCCTGAGCACAGGGCAGGGACTTGGTAAAAACTTCTCTTTCTCTTTCCTTCTCTGTTTCCTGCATGCCACCCCCCTCCCGTGAGGCCTGGCTTAAGCCCCTCCCCAGCAGCTTCAGAAACAGAAGCTTTTTGGCCTCTGGGGCTGGCAATAGGTCTTAGGGCCCAGATGAGGGCATTTCGTTTGGGATGAATGGGGGACATGCGGCCATGCGACCTTGGTATGCCATGCCATGCTTCCTCTGGGCCTCCACTGGCACAATCCATGGGGGTCCCTTTCTCTCTGATGTGCAGCCCACAGCGTAAGCCTTAGGTTTGGGAGTCTGGGGGAACAATGCCACCACCGCTGACAGTAGCGACACCCTTCATGGACTGCAGCTGGGAGAAGTGACTCACCCAAGGTCACACAGTGTGGCAGGGCCGAGCACCCTGCCGCCCCTGCACCATCCCAGGGCCCAGGTCGGATGGCGCGGCGCGGGGCAGGAGAAGACCCGGGTGTGTACAAGCCGCGAGCAGGCGGCAGGTGCGGTGGGCGGGGCTGGGGGCGGGGCGCCGTGGACCAGGGTCCAGCCCCCAGCGCAGAGCGATCCTGCTCCGTGCCCCGACCCCCGGGGTCCTCATATTGGCGATGGCTTAAGAGGAGAGTTGTCACAGGCGTGGAGTCTCCTCCTTTCTAGAGCCGGGGACCTGGGGAGGAGGTGGGGATTTAGGGGAGGAAGGGCCACGGAGATGGGTCGCTTCTCCTGGAGCTAGAGTTGCGGGCTGGGGTCTCCAGGGTTAGGCCCGGGGAGCGGCCCCTGGTCCGCCGTCGGGGCTCTGCTCGGTCCTCCTGAAACCTCCGCCTCCTCCAGCAGGGGGCGGGCCGGGGCCACATCTCCGGGGAAGGCGATCAGGTCGCCCCTCCTCCGATCCCCGCCTTCCAGGACAGCCTCCAGCCCAGAGGGGCGGTCTGGGGCGGGGTCGCACCGCCCCTCTCGCTCCCAATCCCGGGGCGGCCGGGCGGGGTGGGCAGCGGGCGTGAGGCCGCCCCTGCGGCCCGGGGACCCCCCCCCCCCGAAAACGCGCTCCGGGTGCCCGGTCCCTCCGCTGCGTCCTGCCGCCGTCCTCCCGGGGG
>NW_016808980.1:1043686-1049428 GCF_001698545.2 Rhinopithecus bieti
CCCCGCCTCCGCCCCCGGCGGCGCCGGCAAAACTTTGGCACTGGGGCACTTGGCAGCGCGGGGAGCCCGTCGGTAATTTTAATATTTTATTATATATATATATATCTATATTTTTGTCCAAACCAACCGCACATGCAGATGGGGCGCCCGCCCGTGGTGTTATTTAAAGAAGAAACGTCTATGTGTACAGATGAATGATAAACTCTCTGCCTCTCCCTCTGCCCCTCTCCAGGCGCCGGCGGGCGGGCCGGTTTCGAAGTTGATGCAATCGGTTTAAACATGGCTGAACGCGTGTGTACACGGGACTGACGCAACCCACGTGTAACTGTCAGCCGGGCCCTGAGTAATCGCTTAAAGATGTTCCTACGGGCTTGTTGCTGTTGATGTTTTGTTTTGTTTTGTTTTTTGGTCTTTTTTTTGTATTATAAAAAATAATCTATTTCTATGAGAAAAGAGGCGTCTGTATATTTTGGGAATCTTCCGTTTCAAGCATTAAGTAAGAACACTTTTAATAAACTTTTTTTTGAGAATGGTTACAAAGCCTTTTGGGGGCAGTAATTGGCTTTTTTTTTTTTTTTTTTGCTGTATTTTGGATTTGTAGGATTTTGTTTTGCGTTTCTGGTGTGTAGTGGGTTGTGTGTGGGGGGCTGCTGTTATTTTTGAAGGTTTTGGTGGTTGGTGGGAGTGTTGCAGCTGGTTTTTCTGCCTCCTCTGCTACACCCTCCCCCCACCCACAGGGTCTGCTTGGAGATGGGATTCCAGCTCTGGGGGAAAGGGGAGAAGAGTAATGGGTCAGGCTTTCAGGCTGACTCAGAGCTCCTGGGCGCTGGGACCGGTGGCTGGGAACCGTGCTTGAGAAGAGATTCCGGGGCCTCTGACTGGTCCCGAGTGTCAGGCTTGGGTTTGGAAGGGCTGGGAGGTCTGTGACCCCTGCCCTGTGTTTGGGGACTAGGTAGGCAGGCCTGTGACTGTAGGAGGAGGGGTTCAGGCCTTGGTCCTGCTGAGCCCGAGTCAAGGCAGATGCTTTTGGTAAGTGTAGTTGGGTGGGTTGTTTAAAACACAGTTTGTGTATACATGTGCATTTTAAAGAGGGGATCCTGGGTGCGTGGGCGAGTCTGTTTGTGTGTCCCTGGCCAGCAGGAGGGGAGAGGCCAGGCCAGGTGGAGGGAGGTGAGAGAGGGGTTCCCACACTTTGATTCCCTTTCCTGGGGATGGGAGGCTCATCACTTGCCCTCTTTGCCCAGACGTGGACACTGAGCCCACCTCACCTGCCCGCTCAAGGTGGCTGAGCCCAGGCACAAACTTGGGGCTGCTAGCCCTGATTCCCTGGGACAGGCTCCTCTTCCCCGCCCCCGATCCCTTTGCCCCTTCCAGCTTCTCACTGCACTCCCTACTCCTATCCAGCCCTGGATGGCATTCCTGAGAGTTGAGGATGTAGATGGATGTGAGTGGATCCATGTACAGCGGCCCACAGTGCCTGGCACGCAAGAGGTGTTATATAAGCGCTTGCTCTTGTTATTATTTTCACTGGGAAGCTGCTGGCATTTGACTCCCCAGTCTCCAGTGCAGCGTCAGTGTGGCCAGTACTTGCCAGGGGCCGGCATCTGGTAAACACTGGACCTGCCCCATCCCATTTAGACCTCACAACAACCTTTGGGAAGGTGGGGACTGTGGTGACACTTGTTTTTAGAGATGGGGAGCAGCTTTGGGCTGTCCGATCCCTATGGGCAAGACACTGGTTGGGGGTTGCCCTGCCCTGAGGAATTTAGGGGCAGCAGGCGTCGTAGACTGGCTTGCCAAGGACATGGAGCGATCTGGGATCTCAGGAGCAGCTGCTGATACCGTGGTTGAGGAATGGGAAATGCTTTGCCCCTCCTTTTCCTTTTGGGGGCCTGGTTGTGCTTTCCCTGTGGGAGCCTGGGGTGTGGGGAACAGACAGCGACACTCATCCCCTACCGTCACAGAGCCGAGGATTCCTACAAGCTCCACCTCCCTAACACGAGTGTCTCCTGATGGTGGCTGGAGGGCTATGCAGCTTGCTGGACACAGATAACCTCACTTCAACCTGAAACCTGCAGTATGGCCCTGACCACATCTCCTCCCAGCCCTGGGCAACTGGGCGATTGGCCAGGCACGCCTTCGAAGCCTTGAAGTCAGTCCAGTCCTAGGCCCCACTGGTCTTGATGGTTTCTGTCAGTAGCAGCAACAGCAACGTGGGCTCGACCTCGAGGATTTACTTGCTGAAGACAGAGGCTGGGGGGCTGAACCTAGGGAAGATGGGCAGTGAGGAGGGTCGAAATTTAGGAACAAATCTCAAATCCCTGCTCCTTCCTTTGTCACCGAGAGCTGGCTGGTGGCCGCTGCTCACCCAAATGAGGTGAGAGGGAAGCAGCCTGGTCAGACAGTGCCCCCTTCTGTCCCCATCTATCCCACAGCTTCTGCTTCCCCAGCGCTGTCCTGGAACCAGCGTCGAGTCAGTTTTTCACACACACACACATCTTGCTCTCATCCACATAAGCGCCCCACAGAAGGTACTACACCCATTTCTAAAAGCGCACGTTGAGGTCCACAGAAGTGAGGTTTGTGCTCAAGGTGGGCTGGGTGGAGCAGGTTACAAAACCATCCGACTCCCAGGTCTGTGGGCAAAGTCGGGCTGGGAGCCTGGCTTATAATCCCGGTTTCTGTTTCAAATCCCAGGCCCTTCTTGGAGGGCTCCTTACCTGGCCTCAAGTTCAGGCACTCCAAGCCTCAGAACTGCAAACATCAGTTTCACAGTGTGGAAGCAACAGAAAGTAAATTTGAACCTGAGCCTCTCAGGCTGCCTCTAGAGGGCTGGGAAGAGGAGTTTACAGGTTGACGGCTTTGACGGTGGCCTGGTGTGGAAGCACTGTGGATGGAGCTGTGCCCAAAGGACTTGGGGAGATGTCATATAGTTGGGGTGACACCCACCCCATGGTTCACCAAACTGCAGGGGTGGAGGGCTTGCAGGGAGGAACCAGTCCATTCAGACATCCAGAAACAGGAGGGGGTGGGATTGGGTGAGGGGATCCCAGGAGGCCAGGGATGAGCCTCGAGGAATCATGATAATAGTGGGTGCGAGACAAGTGCTGAGATGTGCAAAGTACCACTCCAAGCCCTTGGCACAGATGGAGTTGCTGGATCCTTAGGTATGTGGGAGAAAGCCAGTCATGTTAACTAACCACAGACCCATTTAGTGTGTTTGACCACTGAGGCCAGCTGGGAGATGGGAGCCTGGAACCCCAACTAATGTTTGCTCAGGACAAGAGAGTTCACGAAACAAGACACATTCACACCTCATAATCTTATGCAATTGTCCCACGGCCTGGTGGTTTTAGCGAGGAGATAAGTGGATGTCAGAAATACACGCTGGAGACAGTGCTGGGTGCCGGCCAGCGCTGACACTGTGCTCCTTGGTTTAATCAGCTCAACAGCCTTTTGGAGGCGTAGCTTTTGTTACCAACATTTTCCTGCTGAGCAAACCAGCTTAGAGAAGTGAACTGACCTGTCTAAGGTTGCACAGCTAAGAATGGCAGAAGCTGGAGTAGGAGTGAGAAGGGGAACTGCTCCTTCTGAACACCTGAAGAATATTCCCCTGCAGGCCGGGCACGGTGGCTCACGCCTGTAATTCCAACACTTTGGGAAGCTGAGGAGGGCAGATCATTTGAGGTCAGTAGTTTGAGACCAGCCTGGTCAAAATGGTGAAACCCTGTCTCTGCTAAAAAAGCATATAAAAGTTAGCCTAGTGTGGTGGGTGCCTGTAGTCCCAGCTACTCGGGAGGCTGAGACATGAGAATCACTTGAATCATGGAGGTGGAGGTTGCAGTGAACCAAGATCGCACCACTGCACTCCAGCCTGGGTTCCAGAGTGTGCCTCTGTCTCAAAAAAAAAAAAAAGAATATTCCCCTGCCTTCCAAGTTTTGTCCAGACCTCTCTGAAACTGTTTTGTCCTAGTTTCTGAGTCGTTTTTTTGCCCAGTTATATTTTTCATTTATTTGACAAACATTTATTGAGCACCTGCTGTGCGCTAGGCCACTTACTGGGTGTTGGGAACATGTGGTGGCCAAGATGGAGGTGATTATTTTCAGGGAGACACAGATGCTAAGTACCCAGTGACTGGAACAAGATAATGGCAGGTGGAGTCAAGGGCTCTCCAGGAAGGAAAGTGGGGCAGAGGTGAGTGGGAGAGGGCCTGTGAGGCTCCTCCTAGGAAGTGGCATCTGAGCAGAGATCCCTGAGCCCGGGGAGTCAAGAGTACGGTGGGCTGCAGTTTATTGGCAGCTCATTTCGCACCAGCTGCTGTCCTGCATGCATTATTCTTAAAATCCCAATGATGTGGGTGCTACTTTTTTTTTTTTTTTTGAGAGGAGTCTTACTCTGTCACCCATGCTGTAGTGCAGTTGCATGATCCCAGCTCACTGCAAGCTCCGCCTCCTGGATTCAAGCGCTTCTCCTGCTTCAGCCTCCCAAGTAGCTGGCATTACAGGCTTGCTCCACCATGCCCGGCTAATTTTTGTATTTTTCATAAAGATGGTGTTTCACCATGTTGGCCAGGCTGATCTTGAACTCCTGTCCTTAAGTGATCTGCCCACCTCGGTCTCCCAAAATGCTGGGATTACAGGCCTGAGCTACCACACCCAGCCGTGGGTACTACTTATTACTCCCCTTCCCCAGATGGGGAAAATGAGGCACAGAAAGGTGAAGTCACCAACCCCAGAGCTGGTAAGTGGCCAATGTGAGGTTTGAATTCTCGCCTTGCATTTGAACCTGAGAGACCTTCTCTGCCTGTTTTCCCCCATGGCCCTGAGCCTCTCCTTTGCTGTTTTCCTGTCCTGCCCTTCCACCCCCACCCGCGTTCTTTCTCAGCTTGGCCAGTCTCCTGCATGGCCTGTGATGATGTCCCAGCAGTCCCCGCTTCTTGCGGGATTTTTGACTGTGCATTGGCTGGGGCAGGGTAGTGAGGGAGGCCTGGGCTGGGCAGACCCAGGAGAGGCTGGGGAGTGGGCTGGGGAAGCCAGGGGCTTACTGGGCTGCTGGTGTGAGCCCTTCCCAGATGTCTTCCGAGACAGGAAAGAGTTCCATTTTACAAAGAGGAGACCAGAGGCTCTGAGAGGGGATAGTTCCCGTCCCAAGAGCAGCAAGGTTGGGATTTGAATCCAGGCCTGCCTGAGCCCCAAGCTCAGCCACTTTTCTGTCTAGTTGGCTGCTCTGGGGAAGAGACACGGGCAGAACACAATCAGACACCTCTGAGGGCAGGATGCTTGAGCAAAAAAGCTCTGGGCCTTGTCCTTTGCTTGCAGAGTGACCTTGGGTGAGGCACTTAGCCTTGCTGAACCTGGGCTTCCTCACCTGTGGGCACGGAGTACAGGTGTATCAGCCAGTGTCGAGCGAGCGCCCACTGTAAGCCCAAGACGGTCCCTGACCCCCAGAGCTGTCATTCTGGTGGAGGAGACAATATGTGGCTAGCAAATTGGCAAGCTTATTGCAGACTGTGATAAGGGCCCTGAAGAAAATAAAGTAGGGGAAGTGGAGGAGGGTGACTGGGGAGGAACGCTTAGGGAGCCTACCAGGCCGGGGGAACAGCACATGGAAGGGCCCTGAGGCAGGACCCAGCTCCAGGCGTGAGGAGAAGAGCCTGGAGCCAGCATGGCTGGAGCGGAGGCAGCAAGGGGAGGAGTGGGGAAGAAGAGGACGGGGCGGGGGGTAGGTGGGGGCACAGGACT